>NC_083316.1:28064251-28355120 GCF_963455315.2 Globicephala melas | reverse complement strand
GGTAAACTAAGAATCAGGAGGAGAGATTTATTTTCAGTTTATCTCATTTATCCTACAATTATATCCCGTGATATATAACCACTGCTGCAGGATGACAGTTTCTTTTCAGTCCCTGCCTTCGGCATATGAGGCAGTTCTTTTCATTTAAGAAGTCTGGTTTGGATTTATCGAGGTTAAGTGCTCATTTGAGTGTCACCAAGAAATCATCTTCTGGGACTTCCCTGGTGGCCCAGTGGTTAAGACTCCACACTTCCACTGCAGGGGACGCAGGTTCGATCCCTGGTGTGGGAATTAAGATCCCGCATGCTGGGAGGCGTGGCAAAAAAAAAAAAAAAAAAAGAAATCATCTTCTGAGTTGAATGGTTGGCCTCCCTTGAGGTGAGTTCTCCTTTCAGGGTGCACACTCGATAATTTAAAATAGTAATAACCTCAGACACTATTTGCATTATTTTCATTGATATCTTTTGTCCTTTTTCTTCCCAGAGGTGGGGCTTGAGGAAGGGTTCAGTTGAGTATGTACGGTATGCCTTGGCCACAGGAGCTGAGAGCGAGGCAGTAGAATCGTATTGTTAGCAAGGGAAATGGCCTTAATGAAGGGAGATGGCCTCGTTATGCTGTGTTATGAAGGACCATGTTAGCTATTTAAATAATTGCACCCATTTCATTTGTCATCTGGTGTTTTAATTATGCTTTCAACCTGGAAGAATTCACCCTACAGGAGTTTTTTTCAGGAATGAATTAACCTTGTAATGTGATAGGATAATGTAAGAAAAACCACGTGTATGTATTACTTTTTCAAAAAAGCAAAGAAAAAAAGAGAAAAAAAAAATCTAATGGAAGCTTTTAAATAGTTAAAAAAAAAAAAAGACTACAGATCAACTGAGAGGCAATTTTAAATGAAAGAACTGTGATGCAAGTGCCCAAAAGTGGGTGTTGCTTGGGGTAGAGTTCAAGGTGACCCCAGGAGCTAGGGGACGAAATGATATGACACACTGTGTGAGAGACTGCAGACAACGGCCACCGGTGGAACACAACACGGTATAAAAACCTTTGCCCCGAAATGCTAGTTAGCTGAACTTCAGAAGCGGTACAGGCATGCCTGCAAAGGTGCCCCAAATCAACAACAGAGATGCAAAATGAAACAAAAGTTTATTTTCTGCAATACTTTCTGTAAATTACAAAGGCAAAATGCTAAACTACAGCATGTAACTTTTCAATATTTAACCAGAGTACTTGTAATAAATATGCATCCTGAAACAAGATAAAAGGCTACACTTTGTCAGGCTTCCTACAAAATGTCTCAAGTTTTACACTCTGCAGCATTTCTGTGTGGAGCTGGGAGGGGGCTGGTTTTGTGTTTTCTTAAGTGCTGTGACAGAAAGTCCTTTCACAGTTTTCTTTGGAGGGTGTTCGAAATTGCCGAACTATAAACAACTTAAGAAAGGTAACACCAGGCTCGAAAGCCGGTGTTGCTTCGCTGTCGTTGGTCCTCATCCAACACAGTGCTACCAAGTGGCCTCTGAGCCCAGGCGGCCCTGTCGGAGCCGGCCTATGCTTTCAGTTCTATACTTTAGAGATTTCCGTAATTCAGTTTACATCTCTCAATAAGATCAAGGCTGTAAGGGAAGCTGCAAGCAAGTTAACCTGAAAGTAAAGTGAACAGGAATGTTTTCTCCCAAGACCTCAGCTAGGCACCATAATGTTTACCAGGATTTTTTGCTTCAAAGTTGAAAAACTCGTTGGTACTAACAGCCCTTCTAGAGATAATTTACAGGTGCTGGTAGAGTTGGGGCATTCAGAAATATTCAGTGGGTAAGAGGATTTACTATATTCAGAGACGTGCTACAGCTCTGAGAACACGATGGCAGGAAGTCTAGGGGTGTTGGTGGCGGCTCATTTTGAGTTTGGAATACAGAACCACCTCCTGCTATAGCTGAAAACCCGGAGGAAAAAGTTATATACTTTTTAAAGTCTTAAACATGATTACCTAAAAAATATTTTGCTGATACAGTCTAATGTAAATTTCACTTACTTAGGGATTTAGATATGAAAACATCTTTAAGAGCCAATAAAAATATTGTAGAGGAAAAAAAACACTTAAAAAATTGAGGTTAAAAATGATGAGGCATTTCTTTTGGCTGTAAACACGCAATTTACTATCCCTCGTTGAACACAAATGTTTGGATTTCCTGAGCTTCGTGCATAAGAAACAGCAGGAGGCAAGTTTGCATAGAAAATTTGCAATATGTCAGCGGTTTACTTAAAAAGAACTTTTAAGGGCAATTTGCTTTTGTTTTAAAACTTCATATCTAAGTTAACAGTGCTCATCAAACTATAAGATTGATAAGCGGGGTGGTGAGAAATATAAGGCAGATGGGGAAGAAAAAGATGGAATTAGCATTTTTAAATCCACAAGATATCACGATAAAGGGTCTAAAGCATGCAGCTCATAACTAGTGCCATACTAATTTGGTTAGAAATTAAGTCATGTTTGGGGGATAGGAAACCAAAGGCAAAAAGAACACTGCTGTGCTGAACGGCACAGCCTGAGTGTAGGAACGGAAGCACGGCTGCGTGGAGCATCGATGTGTCACTCAGTGATGAAGTCCCTCAGCTGGGCAGGTACCAAGGAGGATGCCTGCCACCAGCGTGGATGATCCCAGCTCTGGAATCAGAAGGGATGACAGCATCTTTCGCCTCTGCTGCTTCGAAGTTTCTAAGCGGTTCTGAGGAGGACAGTCTTCTCCTGGGACCCATCCTCAGAAAGAAGCCTCTGGAAAGGGAAGAAGCTCTATTACAAGGGTCACAGTGATACCACGAATGAGAACAATGGCAGTGGTTGCCAGCAACTCCGGATCTAACATAAGGTGGACAACAAGGGGCCAGTGTCCTGCCAAGGAATCCACTTTACTTCTTCTGGGACTGGTTCTTACACATGGTGAGGATTTGCTTCAGTACTTTTTGGACATCTTCATCCATCTGGCCCTAGGAAATTCCAACAAAAGACACTCATTAGAATAACCTACGATATCATGACTTGGACACAAATCACGCAGGACCATGGGGGAGCGAGGAAGGAGGTGAATAAAAGGCAGAGGCTGTTGCCCCACAGGAACTTCAAAATGCAGAAAACAACAGAGGTAGAGGGGGGGCTGAACACTGAAAAGCTAAAGCACTTGTTAGAAAAATAACATCAAAAAGGTGTAAACCAAAACAAAAGAAAACAACACTCAGAAACTAAATCCTGGCACTGCCTCACCTGGGGAGTGAGATGGCTGGCTGGGATGAGCCCTTGGCTTCCCACTGCCCTCCCACCCGCCCCGATCTTCAAGGAAATGTTGGCCCTACCCATTCCCACATTTCTAGGAGGAGCTGAGTCAAAGACACGACCCTGCTCTTTTTCCTCCGGAGGATGAGGGGGCTGGGTCTCCTACCAGACTCCTCAGCAAAGGGTTTCTGGCATCTCAGTAGCGAATGTGAGCCCAGCCAGCCAAAGCACCAACAGTTGCAGTAGTGAGACGGTACGGATAGCTCTGAGAATATCATCAAACCCGGAAAATAACACCTAGACCCCTCCTCCTGATGGGCAGCTGCCCCCACACCCTCCTTCAAGCTCCCAACAAAGCTGGCAGCTCCTGGTTAACAGGGCACGGGGCTCCCAACACAAAATCCAAAGCAAAGCAGAAGGTGTTCTAGAAAGCTTTCCAATGAACAGCTGTCTTCTCAAATTCTCATCTGCTCTACTAGTTTCATGATGGGCGTTTGGGCAAGACCTGCTGTGGTATCTCTTTAGGATCCCCAGACACCATACCTGCACAGCATACAGAAGGTGCATTCTGTAAACTGATATCACTTCCTGGTGTTGTTTCTTGCACTCCTAGAAAGAGACAATTTGACATTGTTCAAGAGCTTAGGAGACCTTTAAAAACAAAAACAAAAAAACTAGGAGAAAGCTGCGGCCAAATGCTACCCTAGTGATTCCTTCCACCAACCAGCATAGGAAGCTTTCAAAATTGCTGTGGACTCAGAGGATTGTGTAGTTTGGAATGCTTGTCAATATTCTTAGGGAAAAAAACTACCTGTTTCACATCTTGGTATGTCAACCCTAGAAGAAAATTCATGTAAAAAGTAGATATGATAATCCCGAATTTGTTTAAATATATATATACCTACTCAGGCAAAGAATACAGATATAGTCGCACAAAGTAAACAGTGCAAGGAACTATCTACTTTGTCAAATGCAAAAAGTTATTGTCTCTGAGTGGTTGGATTATAGGCAGTTTTAATTTATAGTAGCTTCTCCAGAGTTTTCTGTATCTTCCAACTTTTCTATCGTATACAATGACCAAATATTTATTAATTTAAAAAATTATTCTTTTAAAGAGAGTTATCGATCACCTTCTATATAGCCAAGTGGTGTATAATCCCTGGGGAATTCAATGATTTAGCTGTCAGCATACCAAGGAGGTGAACAGGGTGACGGCACCAACCTCAAATGGTCCCTCAGCACAGCTGTTAATGATTTTATTTCTCCTTGTTGAGCTATAATTCCATTTCCTCCTAGTGACTATTTCAAGGATCTCAACTCAGCTCTTAACTCGTCTAAGAAGAGGCCTTTCTGTCTACGTCATGATGGAAATTTAGACTATCACATATGGATCACTTTAAAAATCTACTGAAGTCTATCAGTAGCCAGTTTCACCTCCTCCCCAACAGTGTCAGATGTGAGGCGTCCTTCCTATTCAAGGAAACCCTTTGAAACCTCAGTCTTTGAAGTTCCTGCCAGTAGAAGGTACGCTTGGTAGCCCTCTCTGTGCAGTTTCCTCCCACCTCTTGGTTGCCTCCACTCCATCTTTGTCTTCTGATCACTGTCTTCCTTTCCGGTTCTGCTTCTGTCATCACTTGGCTGACTTGAGTATCCACGTGGATGAGCCACCCACCACCCTGGCCTCTCAGTCCCTCGACCTCAGCTTCATGACCTGTCCCTCCTTCCAGCCACCCGCTCTCATGGTCAGAGCCCTGCTTCAGTCATTACCTCTGAGATCTCAGTTGAAAGCATCCCACTCCCTCACCACCATCTCCCATCTTTGCAGCAAACCTGCTTTAGGCTTCCCCTGCCTCCTGCTGTGACTCTTCAGCCCCGGCAGACGCCTAGCTCCTTAGTCACTTCTCCAGCAGCCAGCCTTGGCCATCCATACTCCACCCCTCCACTGGAACTGTGGTTGCCATGGCTACCATGGGCCATCTAAATGCCACATCCCAGTCCCTGCTGCCTCCTACTCGTCTCTTTGAGATTCAGCACAACCATCGCCTCCTGCAGGAAGCCTTCAGAGACTCACCCAGATTGGGTGAGCACATTGCCTCTCTATGCCCACAGCACGTTGGGCACCTATCAATGGACGCTTACTACACTGAAGGCAGGGACTGTGTCTTATTCATTTTTATATCATCAGCACCTTGTATATTACTGATACATAAAAGCTCATTAAATGCATATTGAATAACTAAGAATGACTGTATAAATCATTAGTACTTTATCTACAAGTCTGTGATAATCACTTGATCAGAAAAATGACCTGCAAAACACAGTCAAGAGCAACTTCTCCTTCCCTGACTACTCCTCCACTGCTCTAGTAGAGCTGGCGACACAAGAAAAGCTGGTTTTGTACTTTGTGGCCAGCCGGAGTAAGGACTGTAGAAACCTGCATTCACCAGTATTGAGTCTGTACTGAAGAAATCACAAAATCCAGGTCCTGTTTGTAAATGGAAGCTAGAGACAGTCCAGGATAGACTAACCTTCACGTGCAAAATGTAACATACCCTCAAGGACTAAAACTTTACAGACATTGTGATAGACTGACTAATAGCCCTCCAAAGATGCCCACATCCTAATCCGTAGAACCTGGGAGTGTGACCTATAAGGCCAAAGGGACTTGCAGATTAAGGATCTTGAGATAGAAAGGAAGATTATCCTGATTATCTGGGTGGATCTAAAACGTAACCACCAGGGTCCTATAAGAGGGAGGCAAGAAGGTCAAAGGTGGAAGGAGGAGATGGGAGGACGGAATCAGAGGCTGGAGTGATATGCGTTGGGGATGGAGAAAGGGGCCACGAGCCAAAGAATTCAGGCAAACTCTAGAAGCCGGAAGAGGCAAGGAAATGGATTCTCCCCTAAAGCCTCGAGAAGGAACCAGCCCTGCTGGCACCTTGGCTTGACTTTTGTGAAACTGGTTTCTTCGGACGTATGGATCTCGAGAACTGTAGTAATAAGTTCGTGTTGTTTTAAACCAAGTTTGTGTCGCTGTATTACAATAGCCATCGGAAACGAATACAGACATGAAAGGGCTTTCCTGGGTGAAATCAGGAGAGAGGCCAAGAAGCAGCTTCAGACATGTAGACATACAACTACCAGAGATCCTGGCCCCTAATAAGAAACAGCTCTCGCCGCTGCCAGAGACAGTGACGACCATGGCAGAAAAATGGAGAAAGGGTAAAAAGCGAGTGGAAGAGCGAACAAGAGGCCTCCTCCCACTGTCCGGTGGACTCCTCCCTTCCTTCTCACTGATACGTGTTACCCATCGCACTGCAGGCGATGACTGAGAAATCCATCCGCTCCCTCTCTGGCCTTCATCACAGAAGTCTGTAGTCAGCTGCTCACTGAGGCGCAACACGCCTTCAGGCTGGGCGTCTGCCCGCTGGCTCCCCGCTCCCCCTGGTGTGCCGTCTGTCTCCCCACACCCCCAGCCAGGCCGCAGAAACACGTCCACTCACAGCCAGCTGCTGCTGCAGCGCCTCCAGCTGCTGGCTCTGCCTCTTGGACGAGCTCGTGGCGTAGGAGAGCTGCGAGAGGCTGTTGAGGGCCTCCTTCAACTTGGCGACTTCCTTCGACATCTCGTTTATCTGGCGAGAAAGGAAAGCTCTGTCAGTAGGCAAGAACGTGACAGCAGAAGCAAGACTCCACCTATCTCTCAACCTGTGACACAGCCTCTCCTGGCCTCTGGGACTGCAGCAACCCCTCTGTTATTTTTAAAAGAAAAGCCATAAAATGAAACATAAAATCAGATAAAAACAGATAAAATCAGGCAAACCAAACAAAGCCCTCTAAGGCCATTCCATGCAGACAAGAGCCCCCCGAATGAGAGACTGTGTTTTGGGGCCTGAAAAGGTAACAAAAGCTGTGACATGGATTTCCTTCGTTCACCCTTAAAAGGGGGACGGTTGAAAAAATAAATCAGAAACAGGATTTCAGGTATTCCTTATTCGAAGACAGCTAGGTCTTGCTCCATATTGCTGACGTGGGCAGTCAGGAATAAGTTTTAGAAACCCTGGTATCTCGGGCATCTTGCCTCGGAGTGAAGACAGTCGCCCACCTCCACCCCGTCTCTTGGCTTCAGGAGCTCTTTTTGAAACATTCATTATAATGAAGGAATAAAAGATAAAAAATGCTCTCATGAATGCCATTCAGAACATCTGACCCAGGAGACCGGGAATGCAGAGCAGATCCAGGCACGGAAGCATCATCCGCTTTTCCCTTTACTTTCCTCCTTCCTCCCCGCCCAGCCCATCTCACATCGCCTGCCCCTCACACTTCCCGCCTTATTATCCTGTACACCTTTGAAAATGGGGCCCGGGGAGGGTTTTTATACTGACTCAGAGGAAAGCTCGTGGGGTTTAGGGAAGCAATATCAAGTCTGGGAGTAATTGGGTTTTCATATGACAGAGGAATCTGTCTGGATTCCAACAGAGTAGAAGTTCAAGATGGGTCACAAATGCTTCTCAGTTGGTGGGTTCACTTCTGATCCCTGACACCTGGCAGGGCTTCTGTAAAACAATTTTTAAAGGGAAAACATGTCCCACACATGTGAAAATGCTTTGGTATGAGGGAAGCAGTAGAAGATGAGTTTTTTTTTTTTTAAATAAATATCCACCCTACTATCTTTAACGTGGCTTTGGGGACAGAGGGAGTCATGTGTGGAGCCGCTGACCATTCACAATAGGTCAGCGCTTACAAATGGTAAAAATGTTAACTACAGTAAGTGAAGGCTGAAAGTCCTAGCGTGTACTAGCTCGAAATTCAACAGCAGTACAGTCTCACCAACCTTCTTGTCTTTATCCTCTTCCAGTTTTGAAGAGCTTTCAGAATCTCTCTTCATTTCTGCAAGCTCTTCCTGAGCGTCCTGGCATTTTTGCAGAAGTTCATTTACTTCTTGCTCTTTGGATTTCAAGAGAGTCTGAATGTTTTCCCTTTCCCTTTTCATTTGTGAGACCTCGCTTCTAATCTGGGCAACCTCTGAATGGGCCTTCTCTTTCTCTTTCACGGAATCCTTTAATTTTGAGGCCAACACACTCACTTCGCTTTCCAAAGACGACTGGAGCTTCTCATAGGCAGACCTGGGCACCATCGCGTCGGTCACGGCCGCCTTCTCCTCTAGGAGTTGTTTCTCCAGCTTTGCCACCTCGCCTTCCTTGCTTGCAAGGTGCTCTTTAAGACTGCCTATCTTCTCCTCCATCTCTCTGGCAGTGGTCCGCAGCGTGGTTATCACTTGCAGATGCTCCGTCATGGAGACAGAGTTCTCTTTCTGCGCATCTACCAGCTGTTTGAGCTGGGTCAGCTCACTCAGCACTTGGGAATACTGCGACTTCATTTCACACAGGGCCTCTTCAGCCTTCGCTCTGGATACGCTGGTCACCTGCATCAGCTTCTCGTGCTCTGCCTTATGGATATATTCAGCTGTGACGTCTTCTAGAGATTTCCTCTTCCTGTAATCCTCCAGCTCGGCCTGGGCCTCTTTGTACAGCTGGGACAGCTCACTCACCTGCTTGTTGAGTTCATCTATCATCCTGTTCATGGCCTCTTTCATGTCCCCAGCTTCATCGCCCGCCTCCTGGGTCATCTGATTTTTCAGTGTATCTTTTAATTTCATGATTTCTTCTTGGGCCTCTTGGTATTTCTCAAACAAAAACGCCTTCTCCTTGTTCATATTCTCAATCACCGAGCAATACGAGCTTTTCATTTCCTCGTACTCTTCCCCAGGTAGCTTCATAACCACCCCTGTCTCCCTCTCTACAAGCTTTTCCTCCATCTCTCTCACTCTCTCTTTATTTCGTTCACTTTCTTCCAGTGCTTTCTGGAGATCCCGCTTTAGCACGTCTATTTCCTCCTCTGTGATCCTCAGCTCACGGAGGCCTGAGTCAGTATCCGCGCCTTCCGGTGAGACCAGGCCTAGTTTCATCTGCTTCTGCACACTCAGGACTTCTTTCATAGCTTCCTCGTACTTGCTCTGAGTTTCCTTAAGCTTCTGGCTGAGGTCGGAGCCGTTCTCTGAAATCTCCGAGTTGTTTAAGCACACCGACTCTGTCCTTCTGGCCTGGAGCTCGGCCTGCAGCTCTCTCCTCTCTGCTTCAGAGCTCTCCAATTTCTTCTGCAAGTCGTGTAGAATCTCCTGTAGTTGCTGGATTCTGACATCGCTGTCGATAGTGGATTTACTCAAGGAATGTGTTAAGACAGATGGAGATGGTCTGGAGTCTGGAGGAGGGGTTTCACTAGGTTTGCCCAGGGATGGGGCCAAGTCAGTTTCAGCAGAATGGTAAAAGTCAAAGCTCAGGTCTGCTTCTGCCTCCCTGGGTGTTTTGGCCTGGAAAGAAAAGGCAAGAATGAAATAGCACCAAAGGTGGGGTTAGATGAGCAAGCAACGGCAATGAGAGAGTGATTCCAAACCTTACACGTGGGAGAGCAGCAGGATGGCTCTGCACGCGTCCTCTTGCCCTGTGAAAAAATACGGTCCGGGACGCGGGAGTCGGACTAATGACTCTAAGCTTCTTCTGTGCTCTCTCAGGACAGATTATGTGTGCCACTTTAAAAATGTGAGATTTGTTTTGGCTGAAGAGCCTCTGACTCAAATTTTTCCTTTGTTTCTCATATTATTGTAGTTGCCAAGAGGGACAATGGGGTCAGTACAGCTACTTCTTATCAAGTTCTTAAATCTGCTAAGTGATCAACTTTACTAAGTGAATAACTGACTAATCATATATATGTGTGTGCACATATATGTATATATATTGTCATATATATCATACTATGTATATAATCATATATAATTTACCAATTTGCAAAAATAGTTAATGAATAAACTCTCTCAAGAAACAAATAATTTGAAACTATAAAATGCTTAAGGCGAATTTTAAAAAGAAGAAACTAAGGTCAATGTCTAAAACAAAATATCACCTGACTAACCCTGAAAAACCCAATAGCTTGAACCCTACAGAACAGACTGTGTTGGCAATCTATTTACCTACCTGTAATTTATCTTGTAATTCCTTATTGTGTAAGGTAAGAGAAGCAACTTTTGCCTGCAGTAGGACCAGAAGATCTTGTTGGTCAGCTTCAGAACTTATATCCAATAAGCTATCAGCGCCTTGGAAAAGAGACAGGCAATTTAAAATAATATTTTAAAAATTAAACTGTTATTTCTCTGACCTCTTACAAACTCACTTTCTACCCAATCCAGTTCTTCTTCCTGGTCCAGACTATGACTGAAAGCCCCCTGCAGCTGGATAGATGAATAGCAATTCTCAGGTACTGGGGTTTCCTTACTGGCGTTCCCCTAACACATATACTAGGTGCCTGGATACAAATAAGCACATCTGAAAACTGATGGATTCGGTCACACATTTTCCCTTCACTTAATCAAGTGCCACACCTTGGTTGTTTTTTGTTCCTCCCATGCCTAATACATCCCATTCTGTGAATCCTTTCAGATAGATCTCTGGAATCTGGTTCACTTCTTATTCCCACATCCATCACTCTAGTTCAAACTTCATCACCATACTTGGTAACTCTACAAATGGCTTCCTAACAAATCTCTCTCTCTCTCCTCTAGTGAAAATGTAGCCTGTACCAACAACACTGTCAGACTAATCTTCCTAAAACATACTTGGATAGGGTCATTCCTTTGGTTCAAGTGCTTTAATTGCTCTCCCTCTAAAAATAACCTCCAAATTCCTTCATCTGGATTAAGGCCAATAGGATCTGGCTCCAATCTACTTTTTTTCAGGTTTATAACTCCTGATGTTTTTCTCTAGTATCCCATTTTCATCAGATTCAGCGCTTCCATCACATCCTCTATATTCTCAACACAAGGCTGCTTCTTTAATTCCTCATCCGTACGACTGCCCTCGTAGCATCTCTTTGGCTAGATAACTCTTAGGCATCCTTCAAGACTCATGGCAAACTCTGCCTCTTCCTTAAAACATTCTCTGACCACCCACCATGAAACAGCCTTCTCTGAATCCCACAGTAAACACTGTTGGTAAACCAGAACTATTTGAGATTCTACTGATTATCGTGCTGAAATAACCTTTAAAGCTGTGCTACTCAAAGTTCTCATTGAGACAAGACAAGAAACGTCCTCCAGAATGTCACTCAATGTACTGCTTCCTTCATCCAGAAAGTCTTCCTATGGAAACAAAATTGTCAGGTGGGCAAAACAGTGTGCTTGGCTGGATGACTTTCTGCTCTAAACTCCTTAGTTATTTTAGATTGGCAACAGTTTAGAGACCACACTCTGAATAGCACTGATCCAAATTTCTACTGTTACTTAAAAATTTTCTCAAGCCATTTAATGCAAGGATGAAAATGTTAATCTTTTTTTTTTTTTTTTGTGGTACGCGGGCCTGTCAATGTTGTGACCTCTCCCGTTGCGGAGCACAGGCTCCGGACGCACAGGCTCAGCGGCCATGGCTCATGGGCCCAGCCGCTCCGCGGCATGCGGGATCTTCCCGGACCGGGGCACGAACCCGTGTCCCCTGCATCGGCAGGGGGACTCTCAACCACTGCGCCACCAGGGAAGCCCGAAAACTTTAATCTTAATTTGGAAGGATACAAAATGACATTTCTTCATAGAAATGCTTACTAATCATGTCTGGTGTCTAAACCACAGCTTTATGAGTATTCTTGACAAAGAGTCTGGTCAGCTTGGAATGAACCAGGGGGTTGGGAGGGAGCATGAGGGTAATTCTAAGCAACAAAAATTACTTCTAAGCCATGATGGATGGCTTTTAAAGTATACAGTGTAACAACTGTTCAGTTATATTAACATTGTTCTCTGCCAGGAATATTTCTTAATATTTCTCAGTTCTGTAAGTTAAGGGCTCCAAACACATGTGAAATACATAGCAGACTAAGAAACTGAATGCTGGAGCAAAAAGGGGCCTTTGAAGTAATCTGCTCTACATTTCAAATTGATTCTGCATATACCGTCCTACATTCTTAGAGGATAAAGCAACAGGATGGACTCGATACAATGAATTAAACCGTGTCTTGGTGAGGACAATATGATAGTGTGTGATTTCATTAACACTCTTTGTATGTGTCTTTTAAAAGTCAGAAGTAGAAAAGTTAGATTGTGGCGGCCGTGGAGGTGCTCAGTTGGCTCTCCCTTCAAGAAATAACCTGCTGCCCAGTTGTGAGGAGGGCCGCTAGCTGGCAGCGTACAGCCTATGGACCTCATCTCAAAACGATGTTTTAAGATGCATAAAATAAGCTGGGATGGAGAGAGAGAGTGGCACTGACATATACACACTACCAAATGTAAAGTAGATAGCTAGTGGGAAGCAGCCACATAGCACAGGGAGATCAGCTCCGTGCTCTGTGACCACCTAGAGGGGTGGGATAGGGAGGGTGGGAGGGAGACGCAAGAGGGAGGGGATATGGGGATATATGTATCTGTATAGCTGATTCACTTTGTTATACAGCAGAAACTAACACACCATTGTAAAGCAATTATGCTCCAATAAAGATGTTTAAAAAAAATAGAATGTACAGGTTACAGTAATTGGCGACCTTTGTAACACACCAAACAACAAGATCTGGAAGCAGGTCTAATAACGGCCATAATTTCTAGCAGAGATACTGTAAATGATCTTTCAAGGTATCTGTAATAACAGCGAGGGGATATGATATTATCTGTGAATTTTCTTGGTGTCAGAATCAGTGATCTGCTAATACCACTGGGGCTTATTGCCTATCTTCATAATTGAAGGAAGTGCTAATGCTAAATTAGGAACGGATGAAAACAGAGATATATTTCACACCCAAGCTCAGGGACTCCTTAATCTAGGTGAAAGCCCCCTGAAGTAGAGAACACCGGGCTGTGCACCGTTGGCAGCCTTAGGGTGGCACCCTGGGTTCTCCAACTTCCCCAGACAGGGTACCCCTGCTTGGCCTTTGCTCTCTTAGAGGAACATGAAATAGAGATCGGTCAAGGGAACAAAAATGCCCCTTCATCTTACCCGTAGTACTGTCACTTAGTCTGTCTTTGTTTTCCCGTATAGAACTGATCTCAGCCTGCTGGAACACAAAAATGACTTAAAAGAATATTCCTGAATGGAACACTCTACAAAAGAATCAAGCAAATTTTCCTCCTTGAGTTTATACAAGTTGGTGCTATCCTACTAGAAAAACAGATAATCTCCAGGAAAGAAGATATTTTAAAATACAATAAAAGTGACAGTTATCTCCTGAGGTGCAATTTTTACTTAGAGGTTCCAGAGGGTATAGTCTCAAAATATTTTTCAGAAATTTCAGTAAGTATATTACAAATATCTTTGAAGATTATAATAACATTAAATAATAGCTAATTTAGTGGGCTACGTGCTTAAAGCTTGAGATGGTGAATACTACTTTCGTAACAGAGTCAAATAGAAGTTTCACTTAACTGGGTAATACATTAAAATACATTAGAAGCACTTTTCAGCTTTATCATTTCATAAATTAACTATTAATATATTATTATTAATTATTTTTAAGGGAAATGATAGTAAAGGAGACCTGTCACAGGAAATAAAGGTAGTTTTATAAGGGAATAAAAATTCTTATGGCTGTGGATTGACGATCCCATCAAGATTTCCTCTAAACCTGTATCCCTGAATATCTCTGTCCATTAACATATTGGAAAAATTCTTTACCTTCAAAGCCAGGTTCTCATTCCAAAACAAAATACAGTCACTTGCCAGAAATTGCCATGTTTTATCTAGATGAGCCGCAGACCATGATAAAAGAGAGAACTGTTCAGCAAAGAGACTTTTGAAAGGCTCAAATGCTAAAAATGAAGTGGCTCATTTTTGGCAAGTGCTTATCATAAAAAAAGCTGTATTTTCACTTAAAAAAATAAATGCTTATTTTTCAACTCTATTAAGGTACAGTAAACTACATCCATTGGAAGCTTACAATCTGAGGAGTTTTGACAGATACACACCCAAGGAACCACCACTATAATCAAGATTCAGAATATTCCCATTACCTCTAAAAGTTTCCTCATCACAGCCAATCCCTGCCATTCCCAGGCAACCACTACTCTCCTTTTTTGCATTTTCTAGAATTCCTATAAATGGAATGTCAGAGGGGATGAATTTCTTTGAGCCTGGCTTCTTTCATTCAGCATGATGGTTTTCAGATGCATCCATCATGCTGCTTGGCCAGCACCTCATTCTCTTTTATGGCTGAGTAATATTTCATTATATGTATGTATCTCAGTATCTTTATCCATTCATTTGTTGGAGGACATTTGGATCTTTTCTAGTTTGGGGATATTTGAATGAAGATGCTATAAACATTTGTGTATATGATTTTTTGAGACATATATTTTCATTTCTCTTGGGTTAACGTCTATGAGTGAATGGCTAGATCATATGTTAGGTATGTTGAACTTTTCAAGAAGCTGTCAAATGGTTTTCCAAAGTAGTTGTACCATTTGACATCCAACCAACAGAGTATGAGAGTTCTAACTCTTCCACGTCATCACCAACAATTTGTATTTTTAATCTTTTTAAACTTTAGCTATTCTAAATTGTGTCCTTTTTATCTCTTTGTGATTTTTTTGAAAGAAATAAAAGTCTTTTTACACTATTTCTGAAAAACATAATTTGTGATATTATTCTTTGGAACGCATTGCCTCCTTTGAGCCACCATCATATTAGAAGATACTAGGGTGGTAATTATAAGAGCATAACTTGCTTTCCTTGCCTTGTATTTTAATAAAATCTAGTTAAAGCAAGGGAAGTGATAGGTTGACAGAATCTTTTCCACATCAATGTGCATCCAAGTTAAAAGAAAATTCATTTTTAGTAATTCTTAGAAGGGAGAAAAGAATAAACAATTATGCCATTGAAATTTCATTTTAACAATTATAGATTTTACTTTCTTTCCAAGTACAATTTCCTAGTGATTGTTAGGTAAGCAGATATTAAATTGAAATACCCTCCCGTTCCTTAAAATACTTTCCAACCACAAGTCTAGAGAATCAGGTAGAATAAGACCTAATGGATTTTCTAAAATTCTAAAATAAATACATATTACTTTTATAGTCAGTAAAAAGTTTAATTAAAAATATACAATTAAAAAAATAAATTAAAAATAATATATAATTACTTCTTAGTAAGACATCAGAGAATAACCATTTCTTTCTTTTTGATTAGTATTATAGCAACTCAATTTGGTAAGATGACTGGTGATCTTAAAGTCTTATCTTTGTCCTTTTTTAATGAAGAAAATTAAATATTAGCTAACAAATATAATTGATTCATGCTACTCTTTTTGTATGGAGCCCATGCTAGGAAAAATAATCAAAGGGTGCTTTATGATGAAAAGGTTTGAACCAATGACTGAGAAATATATTCTGTTTCGCCCAGTGTTGTGTAACTTAAATTAAATCTATTATGTATCTTAAAATTCAATAATAAGTTGGACACAGAAAGGAAATACCTTGAAGGGTGGTTCAGCAAAAAATACTGATTCCTTTCCTGAAAGTGGTGTAGAAGTTATTGATCTTGGGGAAGACACATCACTCAACTAAAGAAACAAAGTGAAAACCATCAATAAAGAGTCCTTTTTCAAAGTCTTCTACAGTGCCAAAGAATTAGCCTATTTAACCAATGCAAATAAAATCTAACAATAATTATCCTTAGTTTCAATTAATTCAAGGGTAACATATTTTCAGTGTAATTCAGCTACCTCAAATACTTTTTGAAAGTTTGCCCAGTAGAATTAACTACGGAACTTCACTCCTATATTCACTAGAATTAACGTTAAAAATTTATAAAACTTCTATTGCAGATTAAGAATATTGTTAATGAATATGCTAACATATTTAACATTACTTACTGGATGAGATATTCTGCTCAAATATTTGATATGGATTATTCTTTTTATGGCCTATGATTCTTTTAATAACAAACCCTGGCCTGTTTTTATTTACCATTTCATAGATATTCAAGCTTCTTCCTCTGTTCAGTAATCACCATAAGCTCAGAAATGAAAGCTGTTTTTTAATATTAGTCAACCTTAAGTGTAACAGGAAAGGCAAATGTATTGTAACAACGTGTAATAAACCAACTAAAATTCATTTTCAACTAGCGCCTCACCAGCTACACATTCTCCCCCACTTTACTAGAGCTGTTAATACGAGCTCTGAAAGTACACTGAGCTCATTATCTCGAGGAAAAAGTTCCTGTCATGGATTTTAAGAATTTTGAGGTTTTTAAAAAAGATATGGTTCAATTCTTCAGTTTTGAAATAAGAATCAACATTATTTCCATACTAATAATCAAAATTCTTCATACCACTACTTGTAATTTAAAACCACTACAGAAAATTTCAAATGTGCATTTAAGGGTCAATTTTAAAACAGTTCTTTTTGGCCTAAACACAAAATGACAAAATTATGGCTTTGTTGTTATATGTTTGTTCATTGTTGGTTTTCTTTTATTTTTACCTGGGTAGGACTGATAGGAGGTGGTGGAGCTTTGCGTTTTTTTGGAGTTCCACTTCTCTCTGAGCTTATTTTAGAGACTTGATCATGCTGAAAGTTGTCACAGTCCAAAGAATGGAGGTGGGTTAGTTAGGTTAGTAAAGTCTGAGTAAATAGCTTCATCAAACAAATGAGAAAAACCTCAACAGTTCATGCATTTCTTACTTTATCAAGATCTGAAATCTGCTACCAACATAAAAATAAGTAATATGCATGCTCCAAGTTTTCTTCTAGCAGCCCATGCTTTAAAGCAAGAAAATAAAAAACACAAGACAAAACCAGATTAAGTTGGTATGGAGAACTGGGAAAGTAGAGAATAAGGGGTTGTTTACCACAACTTAGAACCCAGAATACATTCATAGTATAGCTTCCATCTTAATGCAAAGCAGTGGTATTTCCCCGACCTTTTCATTACTTCCAGTCCTTTTCTTAAAGAGTATACAGTTGACCCTCCATATCCACAGTTTTCACATCCAGATTCAACCATCTGCATATCCCAGAATTCCAGATACAGAGAGCCAACTGTATCACACTATTTTATATAAGGGAATTGAGCTTCTGCAGATTTTGTTATTCCCTGCAGATACCAAGGAATGACCATAAATATGGGAAAAAAGGGAGAACCTCAGCTCTGAAGGTTATGGATAAATATAACACAATTGGTACAAAATAAATTCATTATCAAGTATTTGCTGATTATGATAATTTTTTCAAGAACCTTGATGTATAAATAAATAAAACAGCCAAATATATATCTCATTAATAAACAGAGGTGACTATGTTTTTAGGAAAAACTCCAAAGTAACAGGGTAAACTTCTCAATTTCTATCTGTGTAAAATGAATGACATTTTAGAAAAACTCTAATTAAAATAAAAGAAAATGCTAAATCTCTTACTTTCATTAACTAACATGGCTATGGACAGAGTTCTGTAATTCCTGTGATATTACAAGTAGTTAAAATACTGTTGTTCTCAGAGTTAAAATCACATCAAACCTTTTCACACCAGTAGGAAATATTAGTATATTTCAGAAAAAGATGAATATATAAGTAGCAAGTTTAAAGTTACATGCTTTGGAAATAGGGTAAATCATTAAGAAAATATTTACCACCTTACAATGAATCATTTATTCCAAAGATATTTTACTCCTTAAGTAGTTTCAGCATAGTCTTTATCACTTTCCTAATGGACCACAGAGTGGTTTAATTAGAACATGTTCAAACTCCCACAGGCAATGATGAAAAAGACTCTCCATCCCCAAAGATAAATACCTGCTTTGGTTTTGTTGGTGTCTTTAAATCTATAGAAGAAAAGTGAGGGAAAAAAAAAACCTATAAGAACCATAATTACTCATATCCACTTTGGGTGGCGGGGTATATAAACACACACCCACACACACACACATACCCATACACACAACATACACAATATTCAACACTATTTTTCTCCAGAAATATATTTAAAAGAATAATAAAATATATTGCACAAATTCCTTTAACCTTTGGGGAAAATGGAGTGGATAAATTTAAAACAACACTGGCTATTTTCTTTCACATACCAGCATCCTGAGAGATTTTTGATAATAGAAGGCTTTGAATTCCTGCATTTTCTGAGAGTTTGGAATAATGTAAGGCATTGTGTCCAAGAGAATCTACAAGGTTTAGGTCTGCCCCCTTTTTAATTAAGGCTTCCACAATGTTAGAGCTGCCAATCTCACAAGCCAGCATGAGAGCAGTTCTAAAGAATGAGGAGACAAAAAATTAGTACACAAAATGTGAAAACTTGTTGCTAGGAAATCATTTCATTTGTCTTAAAAACAGAGGAAAGAAGACTAAGTGCAGTTAAACCTGTACTACACTTAATTTTCTAGGAAATTCAAAGTGGAATGCTATCAAAATAAAATTGGGTTGCTGTTTTATAAAACTTCAGATTAAATCAGAACATTAAATATTAGGTCAAATAACATAGACATAATCTTCTAAATATGATGGAATTTAATACGATTGGCACAAATCTTGCCTTTTTTACAAATCAAGTTTTTTAAACAACCTATAACATTATTAAGACTGTTTTTAAAAAACAACCAATATGTTTACTTTTATTTTGCATGAAAAGGCAAAGGAAACGGCCTATTCATTTTAGCATTTAATAATCTCATCACAGACACAGTCAGCAATGATGCTCCCAGAGGTCTGGGGAAAATATTTTTTAAGTCAAAACAGATTCTTCTTTTTTTTTTTTTTTTAGTTTATTAATTTATTTATTTATTTTTGCTGTGCTGGGTCTTTGTTTTTGTGCGAGAGCTTTCTCTAGTTGTGGCAAGCGGGGGCCACTCTTCATCGCGGTGCACGGGCCTCTCACTATCGCGGCCTCTGTTGTTGCGGAGCACAGGCTCCAGACGCGCAGGCTCAGCAGTTGTGGCTCACGGGCCTAGTTGCTCTGTGGCATGTGGGATCCTCCCAGACCAGGGCTTGAACCCCTGTCCCCTGCATTAGCAGGCAGATTCTCAACCACTGCGCCACCAGGGAAACCCAAAACAGATTCTTAATTATCCAAAAAGGCAGAAATCAGTAAAAGAAAGAAATTAAAACTGCTTTAAAACAAACGATCCAAAATACATCTCTGATATTTTGAAAGCTTCTCAGAATGTGGATATCACTGAAATAACATGCTTTCTAATTCTGTGGTACCTTCCATTTTTGTCTCTGGAATTTACATCTGCTCCATGATCCAGGAGAAAGCGACAGACCTCACTGTGGCCATTTTGTACTGCAAGAAGCAGTGGTATATTCCCATCCTAGGAGACAAATTCAGATTAAGATTTATAACTTAGATGACAAATGCCGGAACTGCAAAGGTCCTTATTCCTTCTACATTTATTCCTGACTTGTCCTGCTGGTCTTACATTTGACCCACCAAAGTAGTCTGCCCCCTAATAGGCCAACGTCACACCCTAACACTACCCTTGTTATGGAATCCCACTGACTGTGGGCTTTTCCTCAGGAGTCGGTCTCTCGGGCTGCTTGTTGCAACTATGATGTGAGAGAGAGTGGAACGCCAAGTATGAAAAGGCTCGAGGCAAGTATACCATGTTTATTGAGAAATGGTTCTCCATGGTTCTGGAGAAATGAAGGGTTGTTTCCATATGGCATTTGTAGGTCCCACTGCTCTAAGCAGTTTCTTCTAGTGAACTACACATATCCTAGTATCCTGCCATGCCACCAGTCTTCTCAGAAAGCATACCCTTTCATAATCTTACTAGGTATCGAAACATATGTTAAGAGTTCATTTGTTCATTACTGACACATGACTAGATAAAGGGACTGATGGAAAGAATGATTTGTTTAATATAACAATTGGCAGTTCCTTTAGAAAAAAGAATTAGATCCCAACTCATACAAACTATGTAAAATGGATTAAGAATCTCAACATTACAGTAAGAAACGAATGAAAAAAAAATACTAGAATTTATAGGTGACAATTTCCAGAATCTTAATTTGAAGTGGGGTCTGACTCAAATTATGTAAACCATAAAGAGAGGCTTTTATTCTGCTCTTGCCTTGAACATACCCCACAAATGGGGTCGACAGTAATTTTAAGGTGGACGTATTCAAATAGGAAAAGGAAAAAAAAAGTTACAATATATCCAATTATTTTAACGTGGGGATATTTAAAAATACAATTGCTGCTTAAGGATTAAGTATCCACTCAAAGTCGAACTTCAGAATTTCTAGAAAATTATCTCTGTGAAGTTATAATACTTTCTGGTTATAAAGTACCGAGATTCAGGGAGCGTGAATTTATTTACAGATTCTCAATGCTCACTTCGCAATGTCCCCATCAGGTATAACTTACACATGCCAAGTCCCATGCTACAGCAGGAAATTTAACCCTATCATCAGGAGCCGTAGGCATGTCAGTTTATTCTCAAAATAGCCCAGCAAGGTCAAAATCGGCTACAAGTGGTCTTTAAAATCGGAAAACCCTGGTACCAAAGGTAATATATGGGGTGCAAAAAGAAAATAATAGAACTTCTATTTAGACTTATTTTTTATTTATAAAAATCAAGAAATTAAGCCTTATTCGTATTTAGGTTGCTGGTAAGCCACGTGTCTATCCTTAGAAGCAAACAGAGGAAGTGCATGCTGCAAAACGTTTTATTAACGGTTTAAGGACCAACGGGGATAATACTTAAATCTGTTTTGCACAAGAGGCTCTAGGTCGGAAAGCAATAGACTTTTACCAAATGCTTGGGTCTCTAAGGTCTTCGTGACTCCCAGAAGTAGCCCATGGTGCTCTAGACACCAGTGTCCATCTGCACGTCTAGTGGTCACCTGGTACTTACCAAATCCTTGAGGTTTATGGGGCTTTTGTGCTCGCAAAGAACCTGCACAGCTTGAAGGCAGCCCTGTGCCGCTGAGAGAAAGAAGACACAGAAACCACAGCCAATCACAAAGCTACTCTCACAGCCAGGGGCATCAAACACTTCTATGAAGGAAAAGTTCACCTTCCACCCAGTTTGCATACGTTGCATTGAAGAGAAACGATGTCAGAATGGTTAAGTGGTGTTTTAAATTACTGTTTAATTTCGGTGTCATCCAGACCTAAAGGCAGTGCTTGCCAGTTGTTGCCTTTAGGCAAACCTTTGGTTTAGCTTTTCGTGGGACTTAGCTTTTCCTCAACTAGCACTAAAAGAAGTTAGCAAATCTCATCATCCTGGACTTCAGTACCAATGTTTCGTCACTTGAAACTGTGTGACAGATAGTAAAACCAAATGTTGATAAATAAAACTGATTGATGTTCCTTTTGATCCCCAAGTAAAAAAAAAAATCTGTACCACACATTACCTGAAATCTACAAATGCTCATGAATATCTCTTAAACAAGAACCTGACGTTAATTAAAATATAATAACCAGGACAATTTTTACTAGTTGTTTGGCAGGCGACTGACGAATTCTAGCTGTATTCCTCCGTAAAACCCTACACAATTTGCAAACTGAGGAAAATGGGAATGATGTCTACGAATGACGACAGAAACCGGCATCAGGAATAACAATGGCAAGGTTAATGGCTTAAATAAGGAAAACGAACACTTACTGTTTCTCATGGCAGAAGAAGACAAATAAGAGAATGAAAGTTACCTGCATAATGTAAAGCTGTTTTCCCAGAGCTGTCGATACTTTCGGCTGGGCATTTAGACTGTAAGACAAAAATCAATAAACACGTAGAATAAAATTCAGTTCATCCTTTTCCTGCAAGGTAGGATGCAACTTCCTAAGAAAAGTATAATAAACATGAATAAGTCCCAACTGTTGTGCTCCAGGGGCCCAGGGTCTCATGGGGAGGGAGACTCATCTCCAAGTAATCATGACACAGGTGAACTGTCACCTCTTGGCTGCTTTGACCGTCCCCTCTCTCTTCCATCAACTCTGTTGCCAACAGATCATCCCCACCAGCTAACAAACATGCTCTAGGATTTCTCATCTCGATCCCACCTTTCCCCCCATTTCCTGCCCTAATTCTCTATCCGCCATCACAAAACCAACTTCCTGTTAAGAACTGTCCCACACAAGCCATGTTTCCTCGTCTCCCATTTATTCCTGGACTCACTGCAGTTGGGCGTCTGCCCTCAAGACTCCACAGGGATGGCCCTGATCCAAGTGGCCAGCCACCTTCGTGTTTCCAACGATGGCAAACATGCTTGCCCTCCTCTTACCAACCTCTCCCCGGCAATCCACTCCCTCTTCTCCAAACACTCTCTCCTTTAGCCCCTAGAGCCCTGCCTGGCCCATCCGATCTTGGTTTTCCCCCCACTGCTCTGGCCACGCCTGCCCCTTTAGCCAAACATAAAACTGTGAGGCTCCTAAGTGTTCTTTCTCTAAGCTCTCTCCCTCAGTAATCTCAACCACACCCATAGCTCGAAATCCCATTAGAAGCTAATGCCTCCCTAGTGTATATCTTAACAGTGACAACAGTACTGTGTAAGCATTGGCTATTAGTATGTGCCAGGTACTGTTCAAAGAATTGTTTTAAGGCTCTTGACAATCCTAGTTAGATACTGTTATTACCCCCATTTACAGATGAGGAAACTGAGGTACAAAGAAGTTAGTAATTTGCTCGGGTCACAGTAAGTGGCAGAGCCAGGATTCAAAGCCAGACAGGCTGGGCTACAGCCAGTGTCCATATCTGTACACAGCAGATGGCATCTCTGAGCCCCCGGCTTGACAACCCACAGCCTATTTCACATTTCCGCCTGATGTCTCAAACGCAGCACAGCCAACACTTCTGGCTTCCCCTCCCCGCCACGCAGCCCGAGCCGTCCCTGCCTCTGTCAACAGTGCTATCATCAGTCTAGTCACTGAGCCAGAAACCACCGAGTCATCCTTGATTTCTTCTCCTCTTCCTCCTGCCACGTCCTGTCAATTCTGTCCCCAAAACACACCCCGATCTACTCTCCTCCCTTCCTCCATTGTCACCACCTGGTCTGAGCCAACACCTGCTCACCTGGACAGCCTTGATGGCCACCTGGCCGTCCTCAGCTCTTTAGTCAATTCTCTATACAAATAGAGTGAACTTCTAAACCGTCAGTGTTGCTCTTTACTGCAAAGTCCTCCACAGTTCCACACTGTACTCTGAGGAATCACTGTCTGCCCATCATGACACACAAGGCAGCCTGGGCCCTTCTTTTTTTTTTTTTTTTTTTTGGTGGCCTCCCTGCACGGCATGACCAGAGATTACCCACGCCCCCTGCAGTGGAAGCGCAGAGTCTCAACCACTGGACCGCCAGGGAAGCCCCCTGGGCCCTTCTTTCTGCTCCTCATTGGCTTTGCCCCCAGCCCACCCACTGGCTTTCTTTCCTCCCCGGCTAGTTAGTGACTTTCCTACCTCAGGCCTTTTGTACTTGCTGTTCTCTCTGCTTGGAATGCTCTTGGCACAGCTGAGTTCTCAGCTTAAATATCACCTCCTCCCCGGGGGCCTTCCTGAACATCCCTCCTCACTCCCCTCTGACAATACTCTGTTAGATTTCTTCTCAGTGATGTGCAATCGGTCATGTGTATTTCTGTCTTCATTTACCAGAAGCCAAGCTCCAGCAGGATAGGGGCTGCTCTGTGAGTAAATACTCGCTGCTTGACAGAGCGCATGGTGCCCAGGGACCACTTGCTACAAGAGAGAGTGGGGGAGAGTTCATCTGAAGACTCTCACAAGGCTCTCTTTGTGCCCATTGCCTTAAGGAGGTGGAACTTTGAAATGGTAGCCACTGGAGAAGGGAAGTCTCTCCAGCAGACAGATAGTAAGAGCAAAAGGCCGGAGAGAGAGGGTGCAGGGTGAGGGGCGGCCCGAGATGGCAGTGGCCCCATCACGGAGGGCGTGGGTCGCCCAGACGAGGAGTGAAGCAGTTACCAGAGGAGTGCAGGACCCAAGGTAAGCAGCCCATTAGGAGGCCGTCAAAGCCTCCAGTTTTAACAACTATCCAGAAAGAGGAACAGAATTCAGACAGTTTGCAGAGAGCAGGCAATGGTGGAAATGTTTGTCTGCCCTTCAGTGGTAAGAAGAATAGAGATCATGTTACAGCTTACCATGTTTTGGCCTAATTTTAGAACAGCACAAGGAACTGTTTAAAGGCTTCAAAGATTCCAGGGAAAAACCAATCCATTTGCATAACCAGATATAAAATTACATTAGAGGCTAGAATATCTGGTCCTTGCCCATGAGGATTTCCAGCTTGTCAAGTTCATTCTTCCTTCAAATCAGAGCCAGATGCAAAGTCTGGATAGCCAAGCCAGGACGGGAATGGAAATTTAAAATACAAATAAGTTAAACAAAAATTTAAGGTTAAGGCCATGGGTGTGGAGGCAGGGAAGAAAAGTTCTATTGTAACTGTCTTTAGAGAGGAGCCTCAGAATAAAAATCATCATCATCATCATCACAGGTGTTGATCTACGTTTCTTGAATTTCACTTCAAAGACCTGTTAAGGTTAAGCATTGCTGGTATTGGTGGTAGCTTGCATCAGGTAATGCAAGACAAGAAGCTATGTGATCAACAGACCAGGACAAGTTGAAGAATGTGCCCATGTTGCTGCATTAGAATTGCAAAGCCAAATTAAAGCAAGATGCTGGGTCCCAAACGATGCTCAGGAAGGCCAAGACAACAGCTCAAGAGAACAGACATTACTCCAAACACGTACTTTATTGCTCTGTGCTGTTCCTGAAAACAGCCAGCTTGCATTTTGACTGGCATCAGCTGGAAGTTACTGTACAAACTGCTGTTGGGATTTCGCGAAATATTCATCTTTAAAGAAATACGGAAGTCACCCTAAGCAATCATTATAAACTTCCTGGCAAGGTTATCAAACCAGGGAGTTCACCTAAAATTATAAAGAAGAATAAAACCAAGAACTTGAACAAAGACTAAGAACTAAAGGCTCATCAAGTTACATACAAGGAAACAGTGGCTGAAATTTCGCTTATCAGGAAAAGCTGCATTCTACTAATGATTGAGAGAGAATAAATACTAGGATACTGGAGATCCTGTATTATAAGGATCTCCAACAGCATGAAAAATTTTTTCAAGCTATGTAAAGGGTACAAGTTCTTCCAATAAGGAAAAAAGAGCTGAATAAAGCAGAGAAAAGGGCTGGATCCCAGGAAGACACTCCAAATTTTGATTAGGATCCTCTTCTCTACCAGCGCAACTGCTATGGAAATAATCTTCTCCTTGGCTATAATGAAGCTTCTTAGGAAACCCAGGTTCTGGGATAATATTTGAAGGAGTACGTGTGTATGTGTTTGTTCTTTCACCCACAAGGTTACTTTCAAATTTTAAAAATGACACGTTTATAATTTTCTGTTGTTCCACTTTACCTGAAGGAGCTTCTTGACGCATTCATGGTGGCTGTTCTTAGCTGCAAGGTGCAAAGCACTGTGTCCTAAATGGAATTAAAAAAATTGTTTTTTAAATCTCTCATCTCTGTAATGAAGACAACTATGAGGAAATAAATTGTTCTCCAACAAAGAGGGAATTGTTACTCTTGAGAATGAGGCCTCAACTTCTTCTCTGCAAAGTTCAGTGTGACAAAAGTGGGGAGAACACAGAGCATCCTGTCCCCTGGATAACATTCACAGGCCATGCCAGCTGCTGTCCTCTTGGGGTACAATCGAGCTCTGGGCTAGAAGCTGGCGGTGGACTCCTGGTATGCACCTTGGAAGTTCTGCTTTCAGCCGTCAGCACGGGTGCCAGACGCCCCACGTCCATAACAGTCACACCAGGCCACGACTGCCACTGGCCCAGGAACCCAGCAAAGGCAGCCAGCGAGCCAGCAGGGAGCACACCGAACACCGGACGAAACCCCACTTCCACCTCTCGTTTCTCCCTCCCCCAAATGTGCTCCAGCTCTGTGTGGAAATTACCTGGAGTTCAGATGTCCCACGTTCTTACACGGAAGAAGGAAAAGGGTTATATAAAAACAACACACTAGCAAAGTAGCATCTTTTCACGCTCCCTTCACAGAACATTACAACATGAGACTCTCTGACCTTTCTGTGGCCAGATTACTTTAGGAAATTTTAATGCTATACCCAGGCCCCTCCCCGCTACCACCGAATGGGCCTCAGAGTTTCTATGGAAGAGGGCCTTAGAGGCAGCCCTACTAGACCAGCAGGCTCCCACCCAAGGGCCCTGGCAAATTACTCTTTGCTTGGCCTGGACCCTCCTCCTCTAAGATGACCACCCAGCTTGCCCTCTTACCTCCCTCGGATGCCACCAAAACACAGTCTTCTGACCTCATCTCTGGTCACAGACCAGCATCTCTGGTCTTTCCTGACCTCACCACTTAAAATTCCAGTTCCTCCCCCACCTCTTTTATCCCTACTTCCTCCTTCATTCTTTTATCCTTCATAGCACCCAGCACCCTCAACTCTCCCTTTCCACCCCACTCCTTTCTCTCCCTACACACACACACACACACACACACACACACACGCACTCTCTTATGTTTAACTGCTCTTCTTTCCCCACTAGAATATAAACTCTGTATCCCAAGAGCCTGCAGCACTGCTGGCACATAATAGGCTCTCGATACACATTTGCTCATTTGAATTAGAGGGTATGTCCACTACAGATGTCTGCAGAGTGGTATTTGGAGGGAGGGAACCAAAGTTACCGCTGCCAGCCAACCCAATACACCTAGGAAACTCCTAAGTCCTGCGTCTGTAAACTGTTTGACCAAGATACCCCCAATGTAACACCTGTAAGCAACCCACACTTTGGAACAGGCTTAAAGCATGTTTCTCAGCCTTACTGCTTTTGACATTTGAAGCTGTGGAAGGTGGTCCTATGTACTATAGGATGGTGAGTAGCATCTCTGGCCTCTACCCACTGGACGTCCAGTTGGGACAAGCAGAAATGTCCCCAGACATCGCCAAATATCCCCTGGATGGGTGGGAATCACCCCCGGTTGAGAACCCCTGGCTTAGAGGACCCCTCTTTTATATGGTGGTCCAGGACCTCTCTTTTATATGGTGGTCCAGGACCCCTCTTTTATATGGTGGTCCAGGACCCCTCTTTTATATGGTGGTCCAGTCTCCAAATACCATTTCTCCTTTCTGAATTAGTCTTTATAATAACCCTGACCAGAAATCCACTAATTATTAGGTTATCATATGGCTAGGAAATACCATATTTAAAATTAGAGGGTTTTAGGACCACAGTGAGTGGCACAAAAGCATGTGTGAGGTCAAAAGATCAGATTCCTTCTTTTCTGAGTAGCTGCACAAAGATTTTCTGGGTATGTGTGAGGGGAGTTAACTGATGGGGGTAGAACACTGACGCAAGGAATCCTTTGACCTCCTACCAAGTGGATGAGGGTGAGGAAGGTCAGGAGATGAGGGACTGAGACCCTTGGAAGCAGGAAGACAAAAGATCTTCTCTTCCCCTTCCTCCTTTTACCACAGGAGACCCCCTCCTTTCAGGATGTATAACACACAATAGTGAGTTCAGTTACACTATGCGTTAAATAGGTTTTGGTGGGTTAGCCTGGCCCTCAACCATCATTTATACCAGTGTTTCTAAAGACAAGCACATTCTGTGTTTTAAACAAATGCCTTACAGATGAACTTCTGGAACCCATCCTGATTGTAAGTAGAAGACTGTTTATGTCGTGTATGCAATGCCTTAACTTTTGTCTACCCTGTGGACAAAAGCTCTTCTACATAAATAGCACCCACTGGAAAAAGGCACAGTTCTCCAAAGACAAGAGGGGAGGGAGATTGAAACAATTCAGCATAAAATAAATAACAGGCTTTTATTTTTCACTCCAAGTGTTCTAGTCATACCTGGAAGTAAACGCTGTGTTTCTAGAGAAACAAAATTTTCTTATTCCTTGGCCCTGTGATGTGTTTTCCTAACCAGGAGCACAAAAGCATTTTTCACTTAAAAGTCTCAAAATTCAAATGATGCATCATTCCCTGGACATTACACTGGAGTGAGATGTCTCTCACTGCTACCATTAAAACAAAATTCTCTTTCCAAATGCAAAATTTTCTGGAGAGTATATTATATTAGTGACAGAACCTCACTGAAACGAGCCAGTGCATAAGTCTGGCCCCCACTCAGCTGTGGATCTGTCTGGAATATCAGGAAGCAACTTCCCTATAGGAAAATAACAGGGCAACCCTAATTCAAGTGCATCTCAGCAGAACTCTATAAGCGAACAGACCAGGGCTATTTATAAGTCAAGAGTCGTGGGCTATTCCAGGTGGTTTAAGAATCCTGTTATTGAAAGAGTCTAAGAAGGATGACCTAGCCATTGTAGCCATGAACACCATCCTCCAACCCACCTCAGAAAACAACCATTTATTCAGTGATTTAAGAGCGCTGCTGAAACAGAGAAGAACTCACTCATAGAGTGGAGGAACTACTACTGATGGCACTGAGAACACAGTCTTCAAGTGTAGGTGACAAATTTTTAAACCGATGAGGTCATAAGACACAAAGACATGACGAACAAGCACCAAAAGGCTGAAGTTTGAGAAATTATAGTTCCAGATTATAACATGGAGACATTTAGAAAAAGAAAGAGAATTAAATGATACTCGACTAGGTAAGGTTTAAAATATCTATTTAAGAACCAGAGTTTCAGAATGCTGAATATAAACAATAAAAGTGTAAATTAATTTGTTTCTTATTTACAACTTCAAATATATTTAAACAACTCTGTCCTCAGAAATGCTTATCTTTACATCAAGTTTTTAATCATTGAAGCATAAGTCTATTCACCTAGTTATAGTTCCAGGGGCGAGATCAGGGTATAAAAGATGTATTTCCTTTTTTAAATTTTATTTATTAAAAATAATAGATACATGTATAGTATAACTGAATCACTTTGCTGTACACCTGAAACTAACACAACATGGTTAATCAACTATACCCCAATATAAAAGTTAACAAAAGAAAACCCCACAACACTGTAAATCAACTATATTTCAATAAAAAATAATTTTTAAAAAATCTGTCTTTTTTTATTGAAGTATAGTTGATTTGCAATGTTGTGTTAGTTTCTGGTGTACAGCAAAGTGATTCAGTTTTACACAAACACACATACATATATAGAGGAGATTTCTAATAACCATTCTTACTATTAAATAGTTTTGAATTATCCCTTAATCTCCACAAAGTAGATTTGCATACTGTTTTATACAGAATCAAAAGATTTTTTTGTGTGTGGGTGTATCACCTGAAATATTTTCATGGCCAGGTTATACGGTTGGCCCTCCTGACATCCCATACACATGCGTGAACAGCAAATAAAGGACTATAAATCATACAATCGTTCTTTGGTTTGCCTTTAATCCAAATGAAAATACGAAATACACTTAGTGGGCTATAATTTGCAATTAACATTTTACATGACCCATTCTCTCAAGTGCCTGAATTTTAAGATGAATATTACCGTCTGTGTCTTCACATGGTGTCATATGTGAGTGGGATTAGGGGCATAATGGAATGGAGGGCCACCCAGAAATCCAAACGAAAGCTAAACCAGCACCTGAAACCCTAGGAAAGAGTAAGGGTTCTCAGTCCTGAGACCTCTGTGCATTAGGGTATTTCCATACTTCAGTTCTCACTTTCCTAAGCCTCTCTTCTTCTATGAGAAAAGAAGTTTTGTGTGCAAAGGAATCAGGGAAAACATTAGATATGGGAGCGTGACAGAAACTGCACATCATCCTTCAATCTGTTTCCATCTCCTTCTACAGCAAAACCTTCTATATTTTTAATTGGCTAATTTGCTGCCCAGAATTCCCAGCTTCCGTTAAAGCCAGGTGTGGCCACAGATCACTCTGTGGGCTGGGCTTGCCCTTCTGCCCACTGTGACTGTGATGCAGACTCAGGGGGAGCCATCCTGGGTCATTAGGACCAAGGCAACACCCTGGATGGTGGACCAGCAGGAGTCTGGGTCCCTTGGTGTGCAGCCAAGCTGCCATACCAATTTGGGACTTTCAACTGAGAGACAGAAAAGTCTATCTTGTTTAAGCCACTGGATCACACTGTGTCAAATGCATACGCTTGCTAATAAAGGGAGTCCGAAAGCTCATGCTTCAGATGAGCAGTGAAAACAAACAGAAGATTCTTTGGTCTTCTTCAATCTTCTGTAAATGCTTCTGTTTAATCCAATCTCATCCTCCCAGGTGCTAACTGCAGCCATTAAAAAAATAATAATAATAAATAAGCCTAGAAATCTGGGAGAAGTGATTTCTAAAGAAACAGACAGAAATGCCACTTCCTACATCAGTGAAGAACAAGAGCAAACAAAGCAACGAGAGGCGCTGGACAATTACGCAGGCCCTGTTCAGAGTCAGCGCTATGAGTTTAGGTGTGGACTTTCCCAGCTGATCGCTATATATACGCCTATGGCGTTGTTTGGCAAACAGGCAATAAGGAATGGGGGGAACCCCCCCAAACCAAAAACATGAGTCATGAGCTTCTGCCAGTTTTGGAGTTTCTTTTTCTGATTTGTTGAAAGTATTTGGCTTGGGGATGATCACAATTTTTTTTTTTTTTTTAAGATGTGAAACCTCTGCAAAAGCCTGATGTGTAAAAGAGAATAAAGGTGATGTGGATGAAGTAGCAATAATCATCATAAAATAGGAGCCAAAGGCAGCGAGCACTCACTGTGTGCTGGGCGCTAAGATGCCCACACGTATTATCTCACCTAAGCCTCAAAGGCTATCTAAAATGATGATTGAGATGTACTGTACTGTACCCAAGGCCTTATCTTCTGACAGTGTTCTGCTCCTAAGATTGTCTGTAAAGCACTTATGAAAAGTCTCTGGTCAGGAGCTTCCCTGGTGGCACAGTGGTTAAGAATCCACCTGCCAGTGCAGGGGACACAGGTTCGAGCCCTGGTCTGGGAGGATCCCACATGCCGCGGAGCAGCTAAGCCCGTGTGCCACAACTACTGAGCCCGCGCTCTAGAGCCCGTGCTCCTTAACGGGAGAAGCCACCGCAATGAGAAGCCCGCGCACTGCAACGAAGAGTAGCCCCCGCTCTCCACAACTAGAGAAAGCCCGCGCACAGCAATGAAGACCCAATGCAGCTAAAAATAAAAATAAAATAAAATAAATTAAAAAGTCTCTGGTCGGACTTCCAAGCATTTTATGTGGAAGGATAGTTGATAAAGAAATAGATGCTAAAAACCCTTTGCTTCTGAACTTAAATCCAAGCACCAGTTTAAAATCATCCTGTAGACTTTGTGGATAAAAAGAATTAAAAGGGTTAGTGTAATGATATATTTTGAAAGCAGGTTTTTTCCAGAAACTCTATAGGGCAGTTGGATTTATGGTAACAGATTTTCATATGAGTTCTCAGTGGCTGTTGGGATTGAAGACGACTATATCTTAGAAATAATATGGCAATACTTCAGGTAGGTTTACTGAAAAGACAGCACCTATGAGAGCGGAGCCATTTAATTCATTCATTCGTCAAATGTTTTGGGCAAATGACGACCACTAAAGCACAGTGACTAATGTCCTTCCCTTGGATTCTGATACGTGTTCTTGAGGGAGAGATGGGACTGGGTGACAGAGCCGACAGGAGGGATGTGAGCAGTAAAGGCCATCACGTTTACCTGGTTCACTGTAACAGAGAAAAGTTCGAGAAGTGTTGTTCTACATAACACGACAGACTCTCTATGCACTTTTATATCCATGCCGCTTTTCCTTCTTTTGTTCCTGTGTTCTCTTTGCATGTTTTCAAGAAATCACAAGAAGTCAGTGCCTCACTCAGACTAAAGTAAAAACAATAAGGCCAAGGACCAGAGTGCTGACCTCATTGTTTAAAACGTCAGGCAAGAGGGAAGTGACCGGCAGCTCTGAGACATTTCCAACTCATGGGATGTTTGGACCATGTTCTGGGGCTACAAAGTGCTGTGGATTCTCCCAGTTTCCATCAGAGTTGAAAGAAATGGGCTGTGGCAGTTCCCACTGACCAGCCCAGAGAAGCATCCAGGATGGGTCTGCAGTGTCCCCTCCAGCTTCTTTTTTTTTTTGGCCATGGCTTGCAGCACGTGGGATCTTAGTTCCCCGACCAGGGGTTGAACCCATGCTCCCTGCAGTGGAAGCGCAGTCTTAACCACTGGACTGCCAGGGAAGTCCTCCCCTCCAGCTTCTTGGAGGGCACTGTCATCTCAGCTGGCAAGGAAGAGGGAACTGCACTGGGGTGTCCAGGTCTCACTGCCCGATTCCCCAGGCTCTCAGAAACTGAGTGAGGGCTCTGGTAGTAAATACAAACTCCACCCACGTGGTGTTAGATGGCCACAAAAAACTATGCTTCTTAAAAGCTTTTAGTGCAGAAAATGATCATGGTAATCTTTTTTTTTTTTTAAGGCAGGATTTAGAGTTTATTATATAATGTGATCTCAACTATGTAAACATGTGCCAGAAAAATCTGGTAGGAAATATATCTAAACGGTAAAATTTTTTTCTTCTTGGAGTAGAAGCACTCGTTATCTTCTTGGTAGTCTTCTGTGTTTCCCAAATTTTCTACAATGAGCATGTATTGAAGAAACTTTTTTTTTTTTTTTTTTTTTTTTTTGCGGTACACAGGCCTCTCACTGCTGTGGCCTCTCCCGTTGTGGAGCACAGGCTCCGGACACGCAGGCTCAGCGGCCATGGCTCACAGGCCCAGCCGCTCCGCGGCATGTGGGATCTTCCCGGACCGAGGCACGAACCCGTGTCCCCTACATCGGCAGGCGGACTCTCAACCACTGCGCCACCGGGGAAGCCCAGAAACATTTTTTCCCTTTAATAAAAATATGGGGGAGAGATGTTTGGTTATGATGGAAATAACCAGATTCCTGTCTAATCTATTTTTTAACATCAAATGCAGTTAAACAAAACTGTATTACAGCTCAAATATATTCAGTCTAAGAAAATTCTTCTAGATTATGATTTTCTTAGAGAAGAAACCCTGTCTACTTAAGAGGACATATGTTTCATCAAGGCGACTGTAGCCACTCATACTGCCCTGAGTGTATGTGGTACAACTTTAAAAAGTAGTAACAATAAACTTTAAAAACAAAATAACTGGGTCTTGGGATTAAAGATGATTTTAATTAGCAACATAGATTAGTGTTTCCTTCAAGGTGGTCACTTAGGGAAACCGTTCTTTCTTCTATTCGTATTGCCATTTCTCACAATATTTTTCTGGAGCTTTCTGTGGCACTGCTCAGGAAAATCATTCGGTTGCTTCAGTCACTCACTATTTTTGACCAAAAATGGTTTTACCAGGTTGACACTTCATTTATCTGACTTGACGTCAAGTGGCTCTTGGCCTGTCCTAAAAAAACGAATCTATTCTCAAAGAATAAAGGTTCCCAAACACTGAGATGATTTCTTTTTAATGCCACAGCCTTTATGAAGACAATTCCAAAACACCAGTTTTCCAGTCATGTTTTGAAAAAATTATATTTTCACAATACCTGATTGACTAATCTGCCCCAAGATGACTACTCTGAGGTGTCAGTGTTTTGGGGAAGGGAAAGTGATCCATTACGATTAATGAAAAGCCTAAATAAAGACTGTGAAATAGACTGATTTTATATTCCAGTAAAAACCACCAAAAGCCTATTAGAAGACAGATTTTCAAGTACAATATAGAAATGAAAAGCCATCAGTAGCTGCTTTGATCTTTTGGTGTGGCCAACAGGGGCAGAATCCCAGGCTGGAGACCCCAGGGGCTCCTTCCTGTAAAACAACGTTCGTGAAAGACAAGACTACACTTCCTCTTCTATTTGCCTCAATCATCATTTAACAACACTGGCTTCACGTTAGAATCACCTCGGAGCTTTACAAAAAATACCAATTGGCTGGAAACGTTCGGACAATGGAATCTGAATTTCAGAAGGTAGAGTTTGGGTATCTATGTGTGGGGTTTTGTGTGTGTCTGTGTGCGTGCACTGTTTATTCTTTTCTTTCCTCTCCTTTCCCCCTTTCTCTCCCTCCCTTCCTCCCCTCCAGTTCCCAGGTGATTCAGATACACTAAACCACAGTAAGGGGTGCAGACCATGGGCAGCTGGTCCACATTAGGATCCTGGCTTCTGTCCACAGAGCTCAACTCAGCTAGTTGACAAAATGAGCGCCTACACAATTCATTCCATTCAGCACTTCATACCATGGTTCATAAAAACAAAAATTAGGGAAAGGTGCTTGGTCCATACAAATAATCTTAGAAAATAAAAATTTTTAATGGGGGATAAAAAGCATACAGTCTCTAGTTGACTAACCACATATAAGATGAAAACACCGGTAAAGGCACGAATAATGAAACCATGTCACAGCTTGGTCAATGGAGTAGACTCTATGTTCTTCCTTTGGCTTATCTGTATAGATTGTAAATTTTCCACAGTGAATATGTATCACTTTTGTGACACCTACTTTCCTGCTGGCCTGTTGACTTAAGAGAAAAAGACTACATACCGGCAGTATCTTGGGCTGTCACATCCACGCCATGCGTAACCATGACCCTGAGGCATTCCACGTGTCCTTTTGTAGCAGCAAGATGAAAACTGGAAAAGAGGTAACATAATCTCCTGAAGATTTCCACTCTTCAGAGTTCATCTCTGACCATGTTTTTGCCTCTTTGTGTACACGTTCTCTCACTTAAGCTCCACAACCATCTTGTGAGTAGGTATTATTATCAACCTCGTTTTAAAGAGGAGGAAACGGAGGCTCAAAGCGGTCTGATAATTTGCTCATTGACACTTTTTATTAAGTAATGGATTAGGAGCTAGATCTTAGGTCTTCCAACGTAAAGACAAAGCTTGAAAACAGTAAGACACAACTACATTCCTTGTCCCTTTAGGGAAGAAGAGCCAGTCCCAACTAGATCGGATTCCTAAATAAGAAGTAATTTATCAACTTTTTTCTGCTGTCTAGTGTTTTCACCAAAGCCATTATTTTTAAGTAATACGCTCTATGAAGGGAAATTTGTCTGAGTCAAACAACGGTCAAGGTTCTTGAACAGCATCAAGGTCAAATCCATTGTTGTGTTCTAGCTGAATAACAATAGTTGTACACAACTTTTAAGTGGCTGATGTGTGCCAACTACTCAGTTTGATACATTACCTCTTTTCATTCTCCTAAAAACCTTTTGAGGTGAGTCCTAACACCATCTCCATTAGATGGCAGGTGTCTACACTCAGTCAGGTGCAAACAGCATTAGAGAAGGCCCACAAATGCACCCATCGTCCCCACAGATCCCGGAGTAAAGTGCACTTCTACAGACAGAAGGAAAGCACAGTTCCACTGGGCACTCAGGCCCAGAGGCTGAGAAGGCAAAAACCCCAGGAAGGTCTCCACTGCAGAGGTCTTCCCTCTTCACAGCCTCCTTCCTAGAGAAGGAGGTTAAGGAGCCTCCCAGCTCTCCTCCGCCCTATCTCAGGGACTTAACTTCTCAAGATACTTGCCATGCAGCACCTTGGTGTCTGTACCTCTGAATTAATACCCAGGCAATATTTTTTCACAGGACAGGACCTGTCACTGGGGCCCAGGGTCACACTCAACTAGCAAATCCAAGAGCTAAACCGATTCAAACCCAAGTCAGCTTGACCCAGCACCTCTGCTCCGGAGAACGAGGCTTTGTAAAGGTGGGCAGGTCAGCAATTGGGGATAGGTCAGTCCTGGTTGCAAATCGGCCATACGTCAGCTATGTATCTTTGGGACGTCAGTTTAACCTCTCCGAGCTTAAATTCCCTCCACAGTAAAATGTGGGGATTGACTCAGATGGTATCTGATGGTCCCTCTGGCTCTAACATTCTTTAAAATGATAACGAAAGCTTACCTGGCTCTGGTCACACCAACTATTTCTGCATTTGTGCAGCAGTTTATGTGTAACGTTTCTTTACAGTCAAAATCCACTCTGTAGGTGATTACACACTACGGTGAAACTCTGATCATCTGGAATGACTTGGGAACGTGGTGACTTGTTTAAATGGAATTCCTCATTAAATACGGCTTAACCCGAAGAACCTCCCTAAAAGGCACTACAATAATACCTCTGTTTTCAGTATTGTTGGGGTAACAACTTTACAATAAGTAAAGTTCATCTTTAAGCAGTGAATTGCGCAATCACAGTGGAAGGTTTCTAAAATCTCCCCAGTTTTAGTAACAGTGTATGTTACATAATTAAATTGCTCTCGAGGACATGATATTACCATTAAGAGCCTCAATTATTGAACTCTGCTTTCAAGGCTATGAATCTAAATGCCCCGCATTATTAAGCTCTAATATTTATTAATATTTATCTTCTTAATATCTACGTGTTTGCTTCTAAGCTATTCATTCTTCTATCTCCTATGACCGGGGAGAACTCAATCAAAATGATCTGGACAGCCATATCTTTTGCTAAAGATAAAAGTACCAGGATTAGTAATTAGCACACTCACACACATGCACACGCGTGCACACACACAAAAAACATAAAAGTATGTATGATTGAAGTTTAACATATATAAAGAAAGCTACACACACCGTAACTGTATAGCCTGCTAAAACTTCACAAATGGAACGTGCCCCTTTTACTCTGATACTGAAGAAACAGAACTTGGCCAGAGACCCAAAATCCCTCCTCGTATCTCCTGCTAGCAACCCAGAATCTCTTCAGTGTGCCCCTTTGAGTTACTAACCCTCTTCCCCCTGTAATATTTATATTCCTTCTACTCCAAGGCTTCCTGGATTACCTCTGGGTTGCACACTGTAATAACAGGGGATTGAAATTGCAGACACATGTGACAACGAAGCATTAGTGCAGGCCACCACTGCATGTTGATAAATGTGCTCTGACGAACACGACATGCTCTGTGGATGACTTGGCTGCCTTCCTCGACTTCCTCTGTGAAGTTCACAGCTCTGTGGGTCAGCTCTTCCAAAGCTACAGCTGCAGCTCTTTCTGGGTTTTGGTCACTGATTTCTCTCCTTGCCTCTTCAGGTGTGGGTAGCAGTGGTGGTGAAATATTTCCCACTGTTACTAGCCAGGGCTGCTTTTCCAGCCTTGCTGGTTTAATCTGACCACATGTGTATAAACAGTTCCTTTCTTAACCACCCATCAGTTATCCTGTGTGAGTGCTACCTGTTTCCTACTGGGACCTTGAATGATACCAGTGTTAGGTATTTTGTGTGTGATTATCCACAGGAAGAACTATTAGGTTTCTGTGCACATTATCAGATTAATATTTATAAGGGCAAATTCAGCCTTAAAAAATGTTTTGATTAGAGAAGATGTCAGAGTAGAAAGACCCTCCCCTCCACGGGCACACCAAAATTACAGCTATTTACAGAGCAACTATTAATGAAAGATCAGAAGACTAGTAGAAAAGATCTTCTACAACCAAAGATATAAAGAAGGAACCACAACGAGACAGGTAGGAGGGGCGGAGATGTGCTATAGTCAAGACCCATACCCTGGGTGGGTAACCCACAAAGAGGAGGATAATTACAATGGCAAAGTTTCTCCCCAAGAAGTGAGGGGTCCAAGCCCCACACTGGGTTCCCTGGCCCAGTGGCCCTGCACCAGGAAGATGAGCCCCTAGAATGTTTGGCTTTGAAGGTCAGCTGGGCTTACTTTCGGGAGAGCCAGAGGGCTGTGGGAAAGAGAGACTCCACTCTTAAAAGGCTCACACAAAATCTCACATGCTTGGGGCTTCCCTGGTGGCGCAGTGGTTGAGAGTCCGCCTGCCGATGCAGGGGACACGAGTTTGTGCCCTGGTCCGGGAAGATCCCACGTGCCGCGGAGCGGCTGGGCCCGTGAGCCATGGCCGCTGAGCCTGCGCGTCCGGAGCCTGTGCTCCGCAGCGGGAGAGGCCACAACAGTGAGGCCCGCGTACTGCAAATAAAAAAAATTAAAAAAAAAAAAAATGGGCAGAGGATCTGAACAGACATTCTTCCAAAGAAGATATACAGATGGCTGAGATATACATGAAAAAATGCTCAACATCACTCATCAGGGAAATAGAAATCAAAACCACAATGAGATATCACTTCACACCTGTCAGAATGGTTATTATCAAAGAGATAACAAGTAACAAGTGCTGGCAAGGATGTAAAGGAAAGGAATCTTGGCACACCTCTGGTGGGAATATTAATTGGTGCAGACTCTATGGAAAACAGTATGCAGATTCCTCAGAAAATTAAAAATAGAACTACCATATGACCTAGCAGTTCCACTCCTGGGTATTTATCTGAAGAAAATGAAAACACTAATTAGAAAAGATATATGCACCCCAGTGTTCACTGCAGCATTATATACAATAGCCAAGATATGAAAGCATCATAACTACCCATCAACAGACGAATGGATAAAGATGTGGTATGTATATATATTATGGACTATTACTCGGCCATAAAAAAGAATGAAATCTTGCCATTTGCTTCAACATGGACGAACCTAGAGGGTAGTAACACTAAGTGAAATAAGTCAGGCAGAGACAAATACTGTATGATTTCACTTATATGTGGAATCTAAAAAACAAATGAACACACATAACAAAACAGAAACAGTTATAGATACAGGTGGTTGCCAGAGGGGAGGGGGGGTGGGGGGAGGAAAGAAATAAGTGAGGGAGATTAAGAGGTACAAACTTCCAGTGGCAAAATAAATGAGTCAGGGGTATGAAGTGTACACCGTGGGGAATACAGTCAATAACTATGTAACATCTTTGTATGGTGACAGATGGTAACTCGACTTATCACTGTGATCATTTTGGAATGTACAGAAATATCAAATCACTGTGTTGCGTAATAGGAACTAACAGTGTTGTAGGTCAATTATACTTCAAAAACCAACCAACCAACCAACCAACTCATAGAAAAAGAGATCAGATTTATGGTTACCAGAGGTGAGGGGATCGGGGGAAGGGGAACTAGACGAAGGCAGTCAGAAGGTACAAACATCCAGTTTTTAAAAAATGTATTAAAAAAGTGACAACTAGATATTTTTACTTCTTAGTCGTTTTATTCCTATGAATTTTTTATTTAATTCAGGCCATGCGTAATAACATCATAAAGAAGTTTAGTAAAATACTGGCCAAGGCAAAAGACCTATTTATGAGTAGAGGATAAGAATTAAACAGTACCTTTTTTAAAGCTAAAACAAAAAGAAAGCAAACAGAAAACCAAAAACAATGACTCAAAGTCACAGATCTTACTTTATCTATAAACTCATCCACTCTACCTCCTCCCCTGCCACAACTGGATTATTTTGAGGCAAATCTCATTATCTTTTTGTCTCTGAACTTTTCTACACATATACTTAAAAGATACGCACTTTACAAAGGAGAAATAATAATGCAATGAAATCCTTTGTATCCAATACCACGTCTAACTTGAATGCGAAACAACCTTGTTTCATCTACACCCTTACCATCATTTTGAAGCAGACCTCATGTCATATCATTTCATTCATAAATACTTCAATATGTATTTCTAAAATAAAATAGCTCTTTGCAAAAATGTGCTAACAGTACCATCATCACACCTGTTAAATGGGCTGTGAGGAATCAATGAGGTATGTGTAAAAGCACTAGCAAAACGTGAAGCGTGTAGTAAACATCCAAGAAAATACCACCAATTATCAGAGCCTCATCGACACAAGACAAGGCACAGAGTCTGAGACATGTTGCTTAATAAAAGGATTTGTCTCAGTGTTCAGAAAAGACAGGTTAGCAGAAATTAGGTCAGAACCATCATTGCTTAAGAAATGAAGAAAGAAGGAAAGAAAGGAGGAAGAGGAAAGCAAGAAAGAGAGACTGGTAGACAGTCACAGATGACCAAAAAGAAAGCCATCTGAGACCAGCCTTGTCTAATGCTCACACTTGAGCTGCTAACATTCCAGCGCCTTCCATAGAAGTGATAATCCCCAAAGCAGGGTTTGGCAGCAACAAGTCATTAGCATTTAGCCTCTGAATGTGAACCAGAAGCAGAGCCAACTTTTAATAAGATACTCAAGTGGAAAGTTGGGTTCAGTTGGGTGGGAAAACACGATTAGTCACTGACAGAACCTAGGTTTGTAAATGACAGCGAGTAGGTTTCCCTTCCTCTGCAGTGACTGATAAATGCGGTCCCCTCAGGGCGGCGGTCCCCTCAAGGCAGCAGACCCTGTGACTGGTGGGTGCTGGTCTGGACTGCAGATGGGCATCTGTGGGGTTACCTCAGGCTTAGGGAGCAGATGGCACCCCAGGTCAGCACACCACTAATGAAGAGCATGGCTGGTGGCCTTTAATGGCCCGTGCCCTGGATAGCTGGTAAAACAACACACCTCTAGATAAAGACAGTTTGCAGACGGGGGTGAGGCGGGCAGGCAAAGTAGTAGGCTGATTAACAGGCCCCCCTCGCCGCCAAACAGAGACTGTTCTTGACAATGTTAATTCTAGGGCATTAGACCTAACCCAAGCATGGGATAATTTCGGTATTTCTATAGTTGTATATTTTTATAAATTGCTATAGCTAAATATATTAATTCACTCATATACTTACTATACTGGGGTACTTATGTGCCAGACACTGTTCTAAGCACTGAGAAACACATGGTGAATAAAAAAAAAAGCCCTCATGGATCTAAGCTTTTAGTAGGAAGACTAAAGATAAACCAGTGGTTCTCAGCTGGGGGTGATTTTTGCCCCACCCAGGGGACGTTTGGCAACAGCCGGAGACATTTTTGATTATTCACAGGGTTGCGGGTGGGTAGATTCTCCTGGTGTCTAACGTGTAAAGACCAGAGATGCTGCTAAACATCCTACAATGTACAGGCCCCACAATAAACAATTATCTGACTCGTCTAAAATGTCAATAACATCAACATATCAAAATGTCAATAGTGCCCAGCTTGAGGATCTCTGGGATAAACCATTTAATACAAACACACGATGCTGCGATATAATTCTATTAAGACAAGTTAAACAGAGGCTGAAAAAACATCATGAGCAGATCTCAGTCTTTTTATTGAGATATATTTTAAGGTACGTAAATTCACCATTTAAAAATGCACAATTCAGTTGTTTTTAGGATATTCACAGAGTTGTGCAACCAACATCACTATCTAATTCCAGAACACTTTCATCAGCTTAAAAAAAATCCTTGTACCCATTAGTATTCACTCTCCATTCCCATGCCTACCTTGGCCATCGTTAACCTACTTTCTGTACCCATGGATTTGCCTATTCTGGACAGGTCATCAAGATCGAATCACACACAACATGTGGTCTTTTGTGCTTGGCTTCTTTCATTTGGCCTGTTTTCAAGGTTCATCCACATTGTAGCACGTACCAGTACCTTATTCCTTCCATTGGGTGGATATATCACATTTTGTGTATCCATTCGTTGGTTATGGACACTTGGGTTGTTTCTACTTTTTGGTTATTGCAAATAATGCTGCTAAAACATTTGTGTACAAGTGTTTGCGTGGACACCTGTTTGCAATGCTAGTGGGTACAGACCTAGGAGTGGAATTGCCGAACCATATGGTAACCATGTTGACGTCTTTAAGGAAATGTTAGACTGTTCTCTAAAGCTGCTGCACCATTTTACATCCCCATCAACGACATGAGGGCTCCAATCTGTCCACATCCCAGCCAGGACTTGTTACTGTCTGCCAAATTTTAAGCGATGAGAATTTTAATTGCACCTAAATTTTCCACAGAAGAAACATTTAAGTCTTTCTTAATGAGCGCTTTGAGGTAGCTATTTCAGCTAATTATCAGCTGAACTTTCCCCTTAGAGGAATAGAAGAGTGAATGCAAAACAAATTCAGAACATCCTTTGGCTTTGTCTCTGTAGGCTTTTACACCTAATTAAAAAGTGTGGCCCTTCCTCTTAAAGACAAGAAATGTCATTCAAGAGTCAATAGCAATGTATTTTATGAGAGGTTCTATTGGCTTGTTTACCTCTTCATTTGGACAGGTCTCAGAATTCAGTGGAGGAGGGAGGGATATAAAATCCTTTATCCACCCCTCTAACTCCAGGCCCAGTGACAAGGACACTTGTCACTGCCCAGGGATACAGCAGGGTGGCTGTCCAGATTCTAGTGCAGCCGAAGTGAGCGCACTTCAATAGCCTAAAAGTCTTGGATGCTCACAGAGTGAACCACAGACCAGAAGCTGTTAGAAATGGAAGCTCTCAGACCCCACCCCCAATCACTGCCCCAAAAGCTGTGTTTTACAAGTTTCCCAGCTGACTCCCGTGCACATTACTGTTTGCAAAGCGCTGCTCTAAATGGAGGATGAGTTAAGAACCCCACACCATCCTTTTTACCAAGGTACCTATTGTTTCAAACCGCTTCTGAAAACATAATCCCCTTAAGCCTTGAAAGCAATCTTGTTGATATATCCCACAAAAAAGGAATCGATGCTGTTTTAAGTTTCATTATAATAGGCAATGTTTAGCTTTGCTTATAAAACTCAGCTGGGCCCTTTCACAGAGGGGTAACTAAAAGGCAGAATGGCCTGAAGATTCACATCGTGATCCTTTGATGCCTCTGCTGCTTATTGATATTTGGAATTTCTCTGTTTTTGTCACTTGGAAAGTTCCCAAGGTTTCTGTGCTTCAGAGTTTTGCGGCTCCCGATCTCTCCCCCACCAACCACCCCCCTTCTTCTTCCTCCTCCCTCCCTCCCACTCCCAAGAGAAGACCAAGATGACCTTGAGAGCCCCAGGACAGCAGCTGGATGGCATCCTGAAGGTGCAGAGGAAGAACCAGCAGAAACCCAGTGAGGAGGCCCGGATACCACGGCTGGGTTTGCTGCGCTGTTGTTGTGTCATCATGGCTGAGGTACCTAACTTCAGTTCCCTCACCTCTAAACCATGTTTGGGCAACTAAAAAACATCAGCATCAATAATAATAGCAGCTTATCTGTTGAAATACAATGCACTAGATACGTTTTAACTCATTACACCCCCCAACCAGCCTTGGGAGGGGTAATTATCATCATCCCCATTTTACAGAGGAGGAAACTGAGACACAGAGGAGTCCAGTAAGCTTTCCCGAAGTCCCAGAACCAGTAAGTAGGGGAGCCTGGATTTGACTTCAGCATTCTGCGTGCAGAGTTGGCCCTTCAACACCATGCTGAGAAACTGCACTATTTGTTAGATCACTCTGCAAACTGTGAAATACCACATAATATAACTTACTAGCTGTACGGCTCTTTAAGAAACAAAGTTTAAACTACAAAAAACTAAGTATTTGGCCAAAAAGCAAACACAGGTTTCTCATTGGGGCTGGTTAGGGTCGCCAGTGGTCTCCAATGGAAAGACGTGTAATCCAAGCACTGCAGCAAACAGAGCCTGCGACAGAGGTTTCGTTTATTACAAAACCGCTCCGCAAGTTGTACAAGCCTTCAATGCCTCGAGACAAGGCCGGGATGTTTCTCAAGGCCCTTAACCCGAAGCGGATTTGAACTATTACTATTTAAAAGCCCATGACTGATGGCTGGGAAAGTTCCTTCCATCTTTCAGAGTAACAACAAACAGAGTTCTTCTGGTTTCTGACTGCCAGCTGAAGCACATACTTGGAGGAGACACAAACTCACAAGGCTACTTTCAGAAGACTTGGATTTTTTAGGCATATTCATTCACAGAAGATTTCACTCAAACCAAACTCTTTCTTGCGCCCTTGACGAGCACCCCAGCTCCCGATACCAAAAGCGCTGGCCAGCCGGGTGAGGTCGGGAACGCAACAGGCTGGCCACTGGCAGCCTCGGCAACCGACTTTTCACTCCCCAAGTCAATCAAGCCACAAAGAAACACCCATACACCAAACCCTACCAGCACGAGACACACCCAGAATCCCAGCGTGTTAGAAGGTTCCAGAAGGATACGCTGGCCCAACATCCTCACTTCACAGATGAAGACACTGAGGCTCAGAGAGGTCAGGAAATGTGCAGAAGATCAGGACTCGAGCTCACTGCCCTGACTCTGAGAGCGGTTCCTCCCTGCGAAACCCACCTCTTCCTTCTTTCCTTTGAAAGCCCTTTATTTACAAGAGGGATCACCATGGTTGGCGTGACTCAGAAATACTTCACGGTAATAACCAACTTTTCATAATCCCTTGAGAGCTTCAGCATTTCCCAACACCTATAGTCGCCTATACTTCAGTTGCATTGCTTTTGTAAGACAATCTTTCTGGAGGGGGAAAAAATGATATTAAGTCACATAAAAATGAATCAGAGAAATTAAGTATTTGGAATTAGGATTTAATCCAAAATCCTTCGTGTGGCTCACCAGGCTCTATATGAGGAGGTCCTGGCTCCCACTGTGATCTCACCTTCTAGTTCTTTCCCGGTTTGCTGAGGCCACATCAAGTACCCTCCCGCCTCAGAGCATTCGCCTTGCTGTTCCCTCCACCAGGACAGCAGTCCTAGAAAAGAGCAGGCTTGGCACCCCATCCTAATTCAGGAATCTGCTCAAATGAAGGTGTCTGCTCAGAGGGGCCTTTCTTGCCCAGGTTTATTCAAAGTGGCCCCTGGCTGCTGCTTTTTCTCCAATGCACCTGATATTACATGAAAGAGGCATGTGGTTATTGTCTGAGTGCCCCGTTAGACTATACCTTCCATACGTTCCGTGAGGGCAGAGATCTCGTCTTGCCTATTGCAATTTTCCTAGCACAGAGAAGTGGTCTGGGGTGGGCGGGGGGAGAATGCAAGTCTTCCGTTTTGAATTTGCCTTTTCCATCTGAAGTTTCTATTTGGCATTTCCTTAAACCAAGGCACACCCAGAAACTGGCATGACCATGTTTTCTTCAGGTTGTACTATAAGTTCTTAAGGGAGAGGCTGTGTCCTTTATGTCGTTATTACAAGCTTTAGTTTGCTTCCCAACATCATGTCACATGGTGGTTTTCACAGTGTGGCCCTTGGGCCAGCAGCATCAGTAGCACTGGGAGCTTGTGAGAAATGCAGATTCTGAGGATCCTGCCCAGACACAGGGCAGGGGCCCAGCAATCTGTGTTTTAACAAGCCCCCTAGGTGATTCTCATACACGTCCCATTTTTAGGACCACTGGCATAGGAGGCAGAAGCATGAACTAAAATTCAGTATTCTTTGGTTCTGGTCGCAGTTCTGCCATCCCCAAGTATGGAACGATAAGGTCGCTCACTTTCACTGGCCTCAGTTTATTCATCTGGTCCACACGACCACTGAAGCCTTTTTCAGCTCTCAAGTCTACGATTCCAACCCAGCCTACCAATTGTTTCCTGGGACTTACTTGCTGCAGCATCTAAATTCTAATGAGGTCACTGAGCTCAAAAGAGGCTTAGCACACACCCAAGTATTTCAGCGGGACAAACCTTAATCCTAAAAGACCTGGATTCCCGTTTCAGATTATAATCCAAGGGTAAGGAAGGCATCACTGTCTAATAGCTTATAGTCAAAAAGGCGTTGAAAAACGAATCCTACTCTACTAGTTGGGATCAACCCTATGGGCCTAAGAGAAATCGCCTCTGGCAGAGAAGTAATAGGGCTGCCAGGCCTTCAGCTATTTCAAAGGCAGCTGCAACAGGGACTTTGATCACTGCCCCCGTTAGGGACTGAGGGGGCAGACAGTTTGAGAAATGGGAACACTGGTGGCCTTCTCCTGCTAAACGTTTCAGATAGATATAATAAATGGTGACTGGCATAAAAGAAATAAAGGCTGTAAAAATAGGATTCCTGTCCTTTAAGTGCCCACGATGTGCTAATGGAATCAGCCGTGCTTCTGGGGACAGAGATCTCCTGGGGACAGGAGGAGGAGAGGCTGAGAAGAAAGATCACATACTCAGAGCTAAGAAACCCCGCGACACTTAAGCTGAGAGTTAGCTCTTTTTCTTCGGGATTGTTTGGTTTCACAAATGCAGTAGGAAAAACAGCACTTGGGCAGTATGAAATCTCTTTAGGGCAAATGATTCATCTCTTGTGCTCAGAATAGACCCCCAGACTCCACCACCCAGAATGGGTGATTTGTACCAATTTCCAAACCTTTCTGACCCACACTTTCCTCTTCACAAATTACTCCAGGGTAATTGAGAGCATCAGATAAGAAATACCTGAGGGAAACTGACATGGTCTTTAAAATGGGTGAAAGAATCAACTATCTGTTGAATGAATGACACATATGAAAGCCCCTAGCCCAGTGCTGGGCCCTCAATATTAACACGATTAATAACAATTCCTTTCTTATTAATTGGATAAGACTGGGCTCTGACCCCGATAGTCGAATAACAGGGATAAGATAAGTACATAGGTAACCAAGACTCATCAAATCGTAGGTGTTTTAACAGAGGCAGTGGTTGAGATCGAGCTCACCCCCTTAGGAATTTAGAAAAGGCTTCATGAATGAGACGGAAAACTGGACCTCGAATGACCCAGCAGCGTGGTGGGGCGGCGGCGGCAGCATTTTGGAAGGCGTGTATTTCAGGGAAGCAGGAGTATTTCTAAAGGACAGGCACGTGTCGAGTGATTTCATGCGCCTCCACCCTTGAACTGTCTGGTGACTGCCAGCGTGAGAACCTCCCGCCCCAGGTGCCCCCTCCTCTCGCGGGGTTAGGCTGAGTGGAGGTCACTGCCTGCTTGTGCTGCCGGCCACCCGCCCCTGCTCCGCCCTCTAACACAGCCAGCTGGGGTTTCCCAGGCTCTCCTGACCTCCGCATGCGGGGGCAGGTCCGGGCCAGCGGAGGGCATGGAAAAGCCAGATTGCTGCAACCCCGGGCAACAGTGAGCCAACTGAGTGTTTAAAATCCTCCCTTCTCAATATACTTAATCCTGCTTTGCAAACAGTTTTAAAATGAAAAATCCTGTGATCCCTCCAATATTTTAATCAGTGCAGTTCTTAATCCCCAAATCTATTCTCCTCAATTTGCACCACTTCCCTGGTTACAAGTGTTCCTTCCAAAGCACAATTTTGCAACATGATCTGTTCAGCTTTAACCTACAACACCATTTTTCCCTTTAAAACCCTTGTGAATTAGTTTAACATAATTTACTTTATGCCAAAGTTTACCTTTAATTTTATTCTGTGCACAAGCATTATATATACATATATGTATGTGCGTGTATGCTAGGAAAAATTCCACCTGGGCTCCGTGGGCCTTCCTCAGTCTACCTGTAACCTATCATGGGGAAAACCTGTCGAGAAGCCTTGGGCTAAGAAGCCTGGGGTCTCACTGAAGAGTGTCCAGCGCTGTGGTTCTCAGTTTGGACTGACCATTCAAGTATCCTGGGTGCTTTAAACAGCCCCACTCCCAGACTGCACCCCACACCAATTACATAGGTATCTTAGAGGGTGACACCCCGCACAGCACTTTTCAAAGTTGTCCAGGTGCTTCTAATGGGAGTTGAGAACCACTGATCCAGTGTCAAGTGGGTCCCTGACCTTGAACTGCTATGATAACTCCGGAGGAAGGGAAGGAAACAGTGAGCACTGTGTTGTTTTTCCTTTTCAACTCGGGATGGCCTCCATCACATCACCCACACTGTCCTCCACTTCCTCTGTCCCCACCCACACCCTCCCAATCCATTCTCTCAGGTCCACCTTGCATCACACTGCATACCTCAGGCAGGAAGCATTCCTTCGCTACTCCTGTGCCTAACCACCTCTTCCCATCTTGAACCCCTTACAAGTTAGTATTTTATGATTCAGCACTTAATTATTCTCCAGTACATCCATTGGTCTCGTCTTCTCGGCCAGATGCTATGCATCTTGTAGGCAAGGACCATATTTTCTCCTTCTTTTGTACGGGCTTACGATAGAGTTTGCAGCATTTTAGACAACAGAGTTTGGCACATTTTAGTACCTCCCAACTAGAAGCAAACGTCTGGGCACATTTGCAAGACAGGAACAGACGTTATGTCGCCTTCGAAAATCTACTTGACCAAAAGCAGAGCAGATATGCTATATAGAAATTATAGCGTTCAGTTCATCCCTCTGCCAAACATTAACAAGATTTAGACAAGACACAGGGTGGTTTTGCCTGGAAGGTCATTTTGCTGGGAAGGAGGCTGCAATGACATAAAATATACAGCAGTTTTAGGTAAATGAATTTGACAGCTGTGTGGGAAGACCTGGAGGAAGGTGACCAGGTGGTATGACTTGATTTCCAAGACTGTACTGAGAAAACCCTGTATCCATCCCTATTCTGCAAAAACAGGAAGAGTCAAAAGTACAACAAGTCACCCACCAGAGGAGCCCCTTCTTGTCCTGACTTGCAGAATTCAAGGACGACCTCCCCTATTTTACATGTAAGTTCCACAGAGTCATCTAAAAATACTAGCACAAGTTCTTGTTTTCAAAGCCAAAAAGATCAGGTTTCTGAAACGCGGGCTATGGATACCGACAACATATATATATATCTATATCTATATATATATATATATATATATATACACACACACACATGGCTGGGTGGTATTTCTTCAAATACTACAGTCCCAGCAGTGATTTTATTTAGTCTGGTTGTTCCTAAAACAAACACACATAACTTTAATGAAATGCACATCCAAATGTAGGGGAAACCATCCTGAAACAATTAGACTGCTCTATGGTGAGAGGTTTTAGGGCAATGGCATCCTCCCCCTTCCTCACCTCCACGGTGGAAAGAGAATGGAGGGGTCGCAGGAAGCCAAGCCTGACTCCACAAACACAGCCTGCAGCCGTGGCTCTCTGCCCTGCTCTATTCTGTTCTCTTCTGACCCCAGACACCACCCTGCTTTTACTCTTCACAAAGTGAATTCCAGTCATTCAGCTTTTTTTTTTTAACCCCTCTTTGATCAGTTTTAGAGGGAGAAAATTTTCAGACAAGGTTTCTTATCTCTCCCTAAAGGAAATATTCCAGCAAGAACGGAAAAGTCTGAAGAATTACCAAACCACCCATCTGGTTATTGACCTTGGGTTATGGAGGCTTCTGGAGAATGTCTGCCGAGATGGCTGCCTCATTCTTGGGACTTTCTGGGTCGTCTGGTTCTCTAGGTAATGAAGGCTGAGTATTTCTCTACTGAAAGTTCACTGGAAGCTGGGAGAGACAAGTGTCAAGTTGTGACATTCACCAGGATAGCTTTTTGCCTCTCGAACCCCCAAGTTAACTCACCCCTAATAACTTTACCCGTGAGACAGTACCAGCAGAAAGAGAGTGTTTTCTCCATTAGAACCATGCTGAAAAGTTCACATCCACAAACACCAGCCAAATGCCTCTTCTATGCCTGGAACAGTGGGAGAGACCGACACAAACACTAAAATCATACGATCCTTGTCCTCAGGGACCTTCTGTGTTGTAAGGAAGCGGTCCCCAACCTTTTTGGCAGCAGGGACCGGTCTCATGGAAGCCAGTTTTTCCACAGGACAGGGTGTGGGGATGGTCAGGGGGTAACGCGAGCGACCAGGATTCAAGTCGTTCAGAAAACACAGATCTTATTTAAGCTGTAGAGACTTTTCTATTGTTGTAACAATATCAAGTTCTAAAGCAAGATTCTAGTATTTCAAAGAGAAGAAGAATCAAAAAAAAAAAAAGGACTGAGAATATCAGGGAGGAAGGCATTCTGGACCAGAGAACCTGGGACAACACCTGGATGGTCTTATAGGAGGGGAGGGGAGGGCAGGGAGCAGACAGCGCCACCTCCAGCAGAAGGAATGTGTGAGAAAACAGCTAAGTAAGGGCAGGGTCATGGGGAGGCCCTTGAAAGCCAAAATCGGGACTCTAGGCTGTCAGGCAATAGGAAAACATGGTGCATCACTGAGCAAGATGACAAAACGGGTTATCACAAAAGCTACCTAGAAAATATGCCTCCAAATTAATTTTGATATGGAGGTGTGTATAAATCAAAGGGTAAACCCTAATGAGCGGGCAGAGAATGAGGCCAAGTCCTGCCGAGGACCTAACCTTAGGTGTGTGATTTAGTCTTACCCTTTGGAGACAAATGCAGTACATTCCACACGCGTCCACCGACAAATGCTGGCCCTGCGAGCTCCGCGGGGCTGGTGAAGCCAAGACCTCTGGCAGGAGGGACACACTGCATTGGCCCGCCGTGAAGTTAGAACTGCTCCTAGGAGGTTCCCAATTCACCTGCTACCAAACCAAATGCCCGTGGGAAAGAACGTGGCGCATGAACTGCAAAGTCGCCGCAGCTTGAGGGAGACACATGTACACTCGGGCAGGAACGCACAGACTGGACTAACCCAAATCCCAAAGTGCAGACTTCCAAGGTGAGAAGCCAAGGGAACAACACTGCTTGGGGCTCACAACAGAGCACTTGGCTGTGCAGAATGACGAGGTCCAGAAGGGACAGGAGAGATGGTTTCCAACGCCGCAGCGCACCCCTCCTTCTCAATACTAGGGCCATTAGATGTGAATGAAAATATGAAGCCAGATAGATTTAATTCCATGGTGCCTTTGAAAATTAAATTCTCATAGTTATCCGTTGATAACTTTAATCATCAAAAGGAATAGCCCAAGTAGAAAAGTTAAACGTTAGCAGATGATGACTTATGGAAAATCTTGCACAGAAAACTTAATGACCTCCTCTCTTCCTTTTCCATAGAGTTCCTCTAGTTTTCTACCTCAGTGTCACTGAAGGGAACGACAGTGGCTTGTAAGTGCAAAGGTAGAGATGTTAGAACTGGTTCTAGGGTTAGTTCAGGGAGAGATGTATCATGTGGGCCTTAGTTTTATCAGCTTCCAAATGGAGGTGGTGATTTTTTATAACTGCTGTGTGCATTTCTACAGTTGAAAAAAATAGAATAAACTACCGATTCATGCTACAATGAGGATGAAACTTGAAAACATTATGCTAAGTGAAAGAAGCCAGAGACAAAGGGCCCCGTATGTATGGTATGATTCCGTTTACGTGAAATATCCGTAATGGGCAAATTCCTAAAGACAGAAAGCGGATTAGTGGTTGCCAGGGAGAGCGGGAGGGGAAGTCGAGGACTGTCACCGTTTAATGCGTATGGGTTTCCTTCTGGGGTGATGAAAAATTTCTGGAACTAGATGATGATGGTTGTACAACATTATGAAGGTACTTAATGTCACTGAACTGTATACTTTAAAATGGTTAAAATGGTAAATGTTATGATGTGTATATTTTACAATTAAAAAAGAGAGGGAATAGAAAATAACAGTCTGGCCATCTATTCTATACATAATAAATGTCTTATTAACAAAAGACACAAAGGGATCAAGGTGATCACAATTGTGGCGAAACCACTAATCTAAATTTTTTAATCTTCTTTTAGTGAGTACTGTCTTGGACAGAACTATCAGGAACAGTTCCCTCCCCTTTCTCTCAGATGGCTACAAAGTTCATCTCGTGCAGACACCTGCAGAGCCAGACTGGGAGGAGGACAGGAGCCAGGGAAGCTGTAGAGTGGTACAAAGGGTAATGCGAAAGCACCATGCCTACAGCCAAAAGCCTCAGGACGGGCTTAGGAGTATGGCCTCTGCCACTGTAGCTCAGAGAGCAAGGAATCCAAATGTGGCATCACAGGAAAAGGTTAACTGACTCATCCAACAAATATTTATTGACTATCTACTACAAACTGAGCTGGTTGGATGATATAATTATAGCCGTGAACTACAAGGTCACAGTCCCTTCTAGCAAGGAAATTACAACCTAGAGTGCAAGAGTGATAAGAACTAAAAGTTACACAAGGCCAAGTAGGCAACTGATGCAACAAAATATTAGCCAACACCCAAAGCCCACCTACTACTGGGCATCCTAACGAGTCAGAGCTCACGGGGTATGGCCCTGTCCTCACACCTGAGACAGGCCAAGGAGGAAGTCAAACAGGCTGTGAGGTGGAGCTCAACCTGGGGTGACGGGCACGGAGGACAAGCCCAGCTCCTAGAGGACCAGACTCCGACCTGCGTGACAACGCATCCCTCTTCTCTTTGTGTACCAACTAGCCTGGTCTCTACACAAAGCTCAGCCCCTTAAGCTCTCTTGCGGCTCCCAAAACAACAGGGTCAGAGTCTACACTACGGGATCCCATGGGTGCTGGGAAGAGGGTTAACTGGCAAAGTATGCTAAAATGTGACAATTTTCTCCTGACAATTTTCCAGTCATGCCTGATACTTAGCCTTCAATCTAGAGTCAATCTAGTTTAGTTTCCAGAGAATGGTTCCCTCTGGTTGAACCTACATGGGATACTTTAAAAAATATTGATTCCTGGGCCTCTCCCTAGACCAAACGACTCAGAACATCTGGGGTGGGCATGGCATCAACATGTTTGAAGAGCACCCCAGGAGAGTCTAATGCAGGAGCTGCCAGGATTGAGAACCACTCATCTAGGACAAGAAAGGAAGGCAGCTGGCTTTATCAAGTGTCTGCTGTGGGCTGGGCACTGTGCAGCTCTTTACACACGGTGTCTGTGGCTGTCGGTGCCCCTTCCTCAACGTCTTGGAAGTGTTCTGGCCACGAGCATTACGGCCCCTAGGAGAGGCCCTCAACCTTGGGAGGGACAGGAGGTCAGGAATAGATACCCCAGTTTCCTTACCCCTCGGGTGGGATAACTCTGGGCATAGTTTAAGCCTGGGGTAAGCAAACTAGTTAATACGTCAGGCTCTGTGGGCCATACGGTCCTTGTCTTACCACTCAAATCTGCCTTTGTGGTGCAGAAGCAGGACAATGCTGAATGAATGGGTGTGGCTGCATTCTAATAACACTTGATTTACAAAGACAGTGGGCCACACCCTGCTCTAAATCTAAACAGATTCCCAGAGGTCCTTAGTGGGAATGAGTCTCGGTTGCCCAGAGCAGTATCGCGTCAATAACATGCTACAGCGGCTTCATTCCCTTACCGTGCACTTCCTGGGATCACGGGCTATAAAAACTACTTACACTCAAATCCTCACCTCACAGCCTACTCCTGGGGGCACCCAACCAAAGTCAGTATCTGGTTTTATTCTTATAACTGCCCTAGCGGTTGAATACTGTCATCTCCACTGTGCAATGAAGAAATTGAAATTCAAGGACTACACAACTCCTAAGTGATAGAGTCCAGATTAGAAGTCTAAAGATCTCTCTACAGTACGACCAGAGTAAGGATGGATACAAACAAACAAGCAAACACAAACACACACACACACACACACACTTAAATATATAGTTTTAATTATGGTGGACAAAAGTACCACGTATGGCAAATCATAAAGCAAAATTTATACAAAATTACAGGTCTATGTGAAGGAAGGGGTTTCATAAGAAATAATACTATAAATAATAAGATTTGAGGGTTATGAAAAAATTACTTTCTCTTTTACGCTGTTTCTAATCTGGGGCAGAACTCTTTTCCCACCTATCAGTTAACTGGCTGCAAGCCTGGTGCTATGTTTTCTCTGGCAAAATCTCCGGTCACACCTGGGAGCAAATGTGGCCATTCAAGGTAAAGCCCAAATATGTAATGTGGACCTTGAAGAGAAAGGAACTGGATTAAAATATCCTCTCATACATTTTAACATGCGGGATGCGGTAGAGGCAGTAATTTCACAAAGTCCCCATAGATGCACTGGCAAAGTTCCCCCAGGGACCCCGGGAATTCCAGAGAACGGGTTGAGAACCCAGAGGCGGCCGTCAGAAGCCAATCTCTTTAGCTTACGCGGTCTTGCCCTCGCTGTCATGTTTGGTGGCGCTGGCCCCCTTCTTGCCCAGCAGCGAGGCCACCTTCTCTGCGTCTCCGTTCTCCACGGCCTGCAGCAGCCGGTCATCATTCTTGTTCCACTCGTTGGTCTGTGGAGCAAAAGGGAGATGCAGAGCCAGTGAGCAATATAGCGGCCACGGCCATGCAGCCGGCGGGACCTTGGTCCTCCCCACTCCCCAAGCCTCCCATGGCTCAGATCAGAACCTGCCCCCAAACGCACGACTTTAAAAATACCTTTCCCTTCACCATGGAGACACCCAAAAAGACCGGTTTCCCAAAAGAAAACATCCACAATTCGATGAAGGAGCAGCCAGTCACCAAACTCTGAAAGAAAAGCAACTTCTTTCAACTGAAACGGGGAAGATGAAGCAACTTAAAAAGACCAAGAGGCCAGTTTACACATTAGCTTAGTTCCAGCTAAACCTGACAGGTGCCACCGCAGAGCCCTGACCTTGGACCTGGTCAGCAGCTCACTGGGCTCCTGATGTTACAGGACCAACCAGCCACCAGCCCAAGGTTCCCTGAGGATTTACACATGCGATCACCCGTCTGCTTCTGGCCTGTTTACTGGACTTGGAATTTTGAGCTGTATGCTGCTTTCTAGTAGTTGTCTAGGCCTCCGACTCAACAGAGTATCACCAGAAACTAAACTTCCTCCTGAGCAAACTATTCCACATCAAATAGCTCTGAGCAAAGTGTCCGCCACCGTGGACCCTCAGCCCCAAGAGAATAATTCTGCAAACCGCAGTAACAGTAAAGCTTTCAGCTGCACAAAAACCAGTTTCTACTCTTAGAAGGGAAAGAAGATAATAGAAGAGCAAAAAGAGCCTTGAGTACTAAGAACTGTCCAACGTGAAAAGGCAGCAGCGAGCCGTTGAAGATTTTAGAGCAGAGGAGAGAATAAACTCGGTGATGGAAGAAGAGTCAATGGGAGGTACGTGAAGCATGGGGGGTTCATCGAGGGGGAGGAGATCCTGGGACACATCAAAGCCCCTGGGAAACTTTGCAGGCCCAGCCTGCCCTCCAGACACATCCCCACCCCAGCCTTTGCTAAGCCTACTTTCTGGCCTCTCCAGCTGTGGACACCACCACCCTGAAAGAGAATCTTCTTCCCTCCCCAATGCTTTCTGTAGACAGGTCTCTAGGGCTGGCTGCTTCCCTGTGACCCCGAAAATAAGAATCTCCAAGTAATTCATATTGAAGGCTTTGCCACAGGCTACTTCCAGGAAGACGCGAGGAGACTGGAGATTTAAAAGCTAGCAAGAGGGACTCTTAAAGGACCGCAGTCTTCCATGGGCCAGAAGCGTGTTCACGTCTCTCTGTACTCATGGAACTGGGAAACCCAACAGGACTGTGCCCTCTCATAGAGCAAGGGTGAGGCCACCAGATGTCCCCAGCACCCCTCCCACCCTAGCCTAGAGGCAGGGCTTTACAGAAAGCCACAGGCCGGGGAGGAGTGCAACAGGTATAACCCAGGGTTCAAGTCAGGAATTTGCTTCTCTGAGAGTCTCAGGGCGGGGTGTCTTCCATTTCTCAGGACTCCCTCCTTCCCGCATGAAGGAGGAAATCCTCCTTCTTTTTGCCATCACTGAGTGCAAGCACACAGCAAGCATGAGGTAGGTGTGAATGAAAATCACAAGTCTGTCCTCTAGGCTGCGTGAAGTCCAGAACTTTAGATGGACACCTACATGCTATGGATCTGAAGTCACCTGGAAAAAAAAACACCTCTCTGCCTCAGTTTCCCAAAGCTTTGAACTGGATGACCACTGGGATTCCTCTAAAGCTTGAAAGGTTTAATCTATAAAATGTGCCACACCAAACAGTGCTAGGAATTATTCGAGAACAGTACTGTCTGTGATAATGGAAATGTTCTATATCTGCACTGTCCAAAACTGTAGCCACTCGGCCAGTGAGTCTCAACCAGGGGTGACTCTGCCCCTCAAGGGACATTTAGCAATCTCAACAGACAGTTTTGACTGTCATGACTAGAGAACGCTCCTGGCATCCAGTAGGTAGAGCTTGGGGTGCTGCTAAACACCCTACAATGCATGGGATGGCTCCCTCCCTCCAACCAAGAATTATCTGGCCCCAAACGCCAGTCTCGAATTAGCCACACGTGGCTACTGAGCAGTGGAAATGTGGCCAACGCGACTGAGGAACTGAATTTTTAATTTTAATTTTAAACTTCAAGTGCCAGTAGCTAGGGGCTATCAGAACAGCTTCACATGAAGGCTCTCTAAATACTGTTTAACAAAGAAAGAGTGTGTCTGGGCCAAATCATCCCCAATTCTCCTACAACCATCAATTTACTCACAAAGAAGACATTAGGTTTTCTCTTCAATTACAAATGAGGCTTCCTATTGAAGGGGAAGAAACAAACATACTGCCCAAGGCACAAGCATTTGTTAGTGGAATAGCAAGGTTTACTTAACAACAAAACGCAGCAAACACCAAGAAACAGATCAGCGTATTCCCCCCACTGCATTTTACTAGCCACAGACAAAACAAAAAAAGTTTACTGAAGCACATTTCGGACCAGTTACTCCTACCTACATTATCCCAAACACAGCATTATTATTAGTGTTGCCTTTTAAAATCCTTCCCTAATTTAAACTGACCAAATTAAAACTGGATTGGGCAGATCAAAAGGATATTAAATCTCAGAGGACTGACTGAAAGCACCTAAGCAAAGAAAGGCCACATGAAAGGATTTTCCTTCTCAGCGCCGCTAAGGCCCTCAACTCCGGCAGAGAAAAATCTGATTGCAGGGGCGCTCTAAAATTAGTTACGCGTGGATCCGTCACCGGACACAAGTTCGTGCCCAACAAACCGAAATGTCGGGAGTTTGAGGAGAGAAAGGTTTATTGCAGGGTCATGCAAGGAGAAAGGGTGGCTCGTGCCCCCCAAAACCCTGGACGCCCTGAAGGGTTTCAGCAAAGCATTTTTAAAGGCGGAGGCGGGGTGGTGGCGTCCCAGGGTATGTGATCAGCTCGGGCACGATTCTCTGATTGGACGATGGGCGGCTTAGGCACCAGAAGGTCTGGGGGCTATGTGCTCAAGATCATCCAGCAGTTCTTCCATTTGGTGGTGGTTTCTTAGTATCTGAAAAGCCCAGGCAACGTGTAGGAGATACCATTATCTGAGTACTTCAGAGAGGAGCTACAGCAGAGGATACGGGAGAGGGGTCTGTCGCGGGGAGGGTCCAGGGTCCCCGCTCGGCTACAAAGGTGCCGAGGACAGGGCATGGAAGCCTTGAGCTCCCACACGCATGCGCACACACACCCCATTACCTTGCCCTATGCGTTTCTTCCATTTGGCTGCTCCTGAATGGTATCCTTTATAATAAGCTGACAATAGTAAGGGAAGTGCCCTCCTGAGTTCTGTGAGCCGTTCAAGCAAATCATCAAACCTGAGGAGGGCGGGACTTCCCTGGTGGTGCAACGGCTAAGACTCTGCGCTCCCAATGCATGGGCCCCAGGTTCGATCCCCGGTCCGGGAACTAGATCCCACGTGCCGCAACTAAGAGTCTGCATGCCTCAACTAAGGAGCCAGCGAGGCTGCCTGCCTGCCACAACTAAGACCAGGTGCAACGAAATAAATAAATATTTTAAACAAACAAACAAAAACCTGAGGAGGGGGGTTGTGGGACCCTTGGACTTTATAGCTGGCCAGTGAGAAGCATGGTTGGCCCAGGACCTGAAACTGGCATCTGAAGTGGGAGCACTCTTGTGGGACTGAGACCTTAACCTGTGGGGTCAGATGCTAACTCCAGGGCATTAGGGTCAGAACTGAACTGCATCGCTGGACACCCACTTTGTCAGGGAAGTTGAAGAGCTGGGTGTTGGTATGACAGAACCCTCCACCCCCGCCCGCATCCGGGGCTGTAAGCAGACAGGTTAGGGGGTCCCCGGAGAAAGAGAACCAGGAATGGCTTTCCTGACATAAGAGAAGCCGTTCTGACCTAAGCCATTTTGTGATGTAAGCCTGGCCATAATGCTTGCCCTTGAACAGGTCTCAGTGATTAATGATCCCAAGGGAACAAAGGAATTCGGAAACAGAGAAAAGGCAGTCAAACAACAGTGCAGTGATAAAGCAGAGCCCTAGTTCCTCCTCAAGGGACAGACATAATAATATATCTCTGAGTTCTGCAGGAACTAAGGCCCCCACCCAGGAGGAGGATGGATGTTGACCCTCCTGACTTCAATCAACTAAAGCTTGGACTAGTTGACCTGTGCCCCAGTTCTATGCTGAATTCTCCTCTGCTCAGGGCCCCTCATGAATATGCATGTACCTGAGCATAAAACTTCCCCCACTTTGCTGTTCGGGGGAGATCCCCGGGGCTCTCCTTACTGGAAGTAAGGAATCCTTCCTTTTCCTGATCTTCGGCCTGGCTGTGTCTATTGGCTCGACATCCACCAAGAGGTGGATCCGGTTTTCGGGTAACAGTGTCAGAAGTAGATCACAGGACAGATGAAGTGTGAAGTCTTGCCATAACATTCCAAAGTAATTCACTCATACTCTGGAATCAAGGAAGGCTTCCGGAGACCACCAGCACATCAATAAACCCCCTCCCCCTGCTGGCACTCCCTCCACAGGGCAGGCTCAGCTCTGCCTCCACGCTGGGCTCCTGGTTCCCTTAGAACAGTGTTTTTAACCTCTTAGTGGATTAATCCAACATCAAAAAAAAAAATAAATAAAGTAGAAAAAAAATTTTAAACATCAGATGCATAATATTTAATAAGGTTAACGTTCTATGAAACTTCTAAGTGTGTAGTGGGTGGTGATATAAAATATATTTCTTACCGGGGAATCACAATAAAAAACGATGGATGCCACTGCTTCAGAAGGCAGTCATCCCATCCGCCTCTGGAACGGCTGACATCTAAAGCCCGACGGACCCTGCAGGCTCTTTAAGCCTTTCCAGGTGACCTCTCTGGGCTTCTCGCCGCTGTCAGTCCCGGAGGGCCCGCCCACTCACCTCCACTGAAGCCCACAGTCTAGACTTGATGAAATATCGCGTCCCGGCTTTTGTGCGCCAGCTCAGCGGGTGCTAGTTTTGTCTCCCGGTCTCCAGCTCCCTCAAGGCACGGACAACAGCCTTTATTCCTTAGCCCCGGGGTGCCTAGTAAACGCTCAGTGTCTGATTTTAGTAGGAGTTTCTTCCTCTTGATCAGCTCCAACCTCTGACTTGGCAAATATTTCTTTCTTCATTTCTGAAACTCTTTCATCCTTTTGCAAACAACTATTTAATGATGTTTCAGATTTTATTTTTAAACAAGCTAAACAAATCCAGCTCCCTCAGCTTTTCTACTCCATTAACTCTTCTGAGGCCACTTTTCCGAGATTTTAATCCTAGGTACACTTCCTCCAAATCTCTTCCCAACCAAGGATCCACGCCCCATCAATCCATCAGGGTGAAACCAGTGTCCCCCAGTCAGGGGAACCGCATGTGAACTGGTTAAATACACAGACTCCCGGGTCCCATCCTGGAGAGATTCTGGTCCCAGCGATCTGGGGAGTAGGGTGGGCAGAGGGCCCTGGACTGACCCAGGTTCAACGACTGCTCTGTTTTGGACTGCAGGTTTGGGGACAATGGGAACCCATGCTAAGGCTACGTAGAGAATTTACTTGAAAGAATTTTCTTCCCCCACAAGGCGTCGTTAAGGACAGGGATGGGAGACGAGAATTCTTCTTCACTTTTTCCTTACGGAACTAGGTATTTTGTTTCCTACAAAAGCTTAATAAATATTAGGCTTTCTCTAGGAGTTGCATGTGCAACCTATGTATAAGACATGTATGAAATGTCAATGAAAGCATTGTTCATAATAGGCAAAAATGACAAATCATCACACATCCAATAACAGAACACGGATGAATAAATTACAATATAATAAAACAACAGAATATCACACAGCAGTGAAAATGAACACAACTGCATGCAAGAACACGGATGAATATTTAAAACAATATTGGTGAAAGGAGCAAGACACAAAAGAACACAACAGTACGACTGCACGTATATAAAGATGGAAACGGAGAAAACGGATCCGTATTGTTTAGGGATGCATATATAGATGATAAAACCATAAAGAAAAGAACAAGGATATTGGCTGGGGTGGGTGGGTGTGGCATCTGATCTGGAAGGGACACCTGGGCGCAGTCTAGAGTCCGGCTCAGTTCCCTGACCTGGTTGGTGCCTCTACAGATGTTCATTTGTTAAAGTCTACGTTCTTGTTTTTGTGCACTCTTCTCTGTACGTGATTTTTTTCACACACACACACACACACACGCACGGAATTTAGAAAGAAGTCTTGTGGTTGATTTTCTGGTCAAATCATCACCAGACCAAGTGCCTTTGGACAGTCTGCATTCTCGCTTGCTGTCTCCTCGTCTCTAAAATAAAGGCGGCCTGCTGCCAGAATGTGGCTCTCAGGAGGCCTCACAAAGCCCCTGGAGAATCTGATTATCGTATGGACTTTTCTCAGAATAATGCACAAACACACAAACGTTTGCATACGAAAGAGGGTTCTCTGGGGAATTCCCTGGTGGTCCAGTGGTCAGAACTGGGTGCTTCTACTGCAGGAGGCCCGGGTTCGATCCCTGGTTGGGAAACCATGATCCCGCAAGCCTCGCACCTCGGCCAAAAAAAAAGAAAAAAAAGATTATTCAAAGAGGGTTCTCCAGCAGCGTAAACCCCTACCCCTAGGCCCATCTGTAAGCCTAAATTAAGAATGCCTGGCATAGAGAAAGAAAGAGCCTTCAGATATTAAGCGCTGCCGAGTTGAAATTCCAGCACCACCACCTCGCATTTAGGTGGTCTGGAGTAGGTCATCCACATTTAAGTCTCTATTTCCTTATCTGTAAAATGGGAGAAACCCTACCTACTTGCACATTAGCCTGGGAATTAAATGCAATGTACATAAAGGGCCTGCCACATATTAGGCACCAAAAAGATGGTGATTATGGTTAGGCTTAAACTAGATGATCTGCATGGCTCCCTTTTTGGTTTATGCTGAGTCTTCCAAAATGTACAAATTAGGACGGATGGTCCACTGCCCTTTCGGAGGCGGATAACGCCTTAAATTTGCAAATTTTCTACTATGCTTCTTAAGCATCACATTTTAAAGGGCTCTAGAGACAACACTCAAAGACATGAAATTAACTATTTTAGTGACTATGGCTCACTTCTCCAGGAGACTGTTTAAACAGACACTGTTTCAACAGAGCACGTTGGGCCCCACTTGCAAGTTCAGGAAGCCATATGTTACGCTCTGGAGACATGTGTAATGTGTCAGCTGTGAAGGGCAGCATGTGGGAAAGGCAGACCTTACCTTCCATGTGGGCTCCAAACATTCCTGCTAATATATCACAAATGGGATTTTCAATGGCTGGTCGGTAAGTGTCCTATTCGTCAAATCATTTCCAAATGACACTCTTACTTAAGAGCTTTTCCTTGAAGTTCGGCCCTTTTGAAAGACTTGCCTGCCTCCTGCGAGGGCTGCAGAGACCCTGTCAACCACGCGATGGACACTGGGGCTTTGGCAACTGGCGACGTCTGCCCTTGGCCAGACGTGGCATCACCTTCTTTTCTCTTGGTTTAATCACTGGGAACTGAAAAACCAGTGGAAACTCAGCGGTCGCAGACATCTGGCTAGTGGGCAGGTCTGAGTTTTGGAATACACCAACCCAACCAAAAGAATCCAGAGGCACAGAGCGATCCAGGAAGAGAAAGTTTCTTTGACTTCCTTTAGGAAAAATGCTAAAAACCCTACGGATCAAAAACTCACGGAGCTCCTGCTGGACACAGGTTGAGCGGCCATCCGGAGGAGTCTATTTGAGAGATTATCTTTGGCAAGACTGCCTTTCTCTCTCTAGTTTACGGAGAGTAGACTGTTTTGCCAAAATAATCAGTTCGGCTAAAATGAACATTAGACAAAGTAGACAGTGTTTTCACCACGGGGAAGGTTTCAGATTCACACCATCCAGGAAAAAAAAAAAAAAGAGCACACACCTCCTATTTTAAGACAGAGGACAAGAAACTGGCAAGCCTGGGGCCAGATGATACCTTCCCCTGCTGACTGCACCAGCCAGCGCTTATTAGATATCTACCTACCGGGTACAAAGTAATATTTGAAATTCTATAGAGGTTAACATTCATGTATTTGTTCTTTCATTCATTCAAACTCGGTGCCTTTTACACGATTGGCATAGTCTTTACTGAATTTTCTATATAGTTGAGACAAAACATAGCAACATGAGAAATATGCCAACGATACAAGACAAGACTCAGAGTGGTAAAAGGAGTGAAATGGGGAATCAGTCCAATGAAAGGGAGGGATGACTTTCAGCTGGGCAGGAAGGGAAGGCTTTTTGACTGGATGATGAACTAGATCTTGCAATGAGTAACATTTAGGTTAATGGAAAGAAGACACAACAATTGAAAAATGCAAGATGTATTTAGAGAAGAGTGTAAATAGTGAGCTGATCCACGTGAGGCCTTCCAAGACTGTCCTCTTTGGCATCTGTGGAACACCCAGGAAATTACCAATAGACCAGGACTTAAAAATCTGACCATTGTCCTGTCTTTAACAAGCCCAGCAGCTTCATATAATGTCAGTTACTTCAGACCAAAACGTAAGTTCATCTAAAATGAGTTTCCCTCTCCCCGCATTTTTACGTCAGATTATTCACACATGCAGGTTCCAGTGTCTCTGTGAATCACCCTGAAACCTGCCAGCGTCCCTTCAACAGACTGTGTTATGTGATCCCACATAAATGCTGAATGCTGCGTCACGGACCTAACACATAATTATCTACACCTCCACCCAGAAACAGGCTAGTCCCTCTGCCAGACCCACTTCACACACCGCCCTACTCACTGTTGGTCACCTGGACCGGTCACTCCCCCGGCTAGGCTCTCCCGTGCTTCTCTTCCACGGCGTTTGGCACAGCTATAATTACACAGTGTTCCTCAAGTACCGGCCAGTCAACCTCTCACTGGACTGGGGTCTCCAGGGCACGGCCAATGGCCAGCATCTATCTTGCTCATCATAAGGCCTTGGGCCCTGGTCCACTGCCTGCCAGATGGTAGGGGCTCAACTCAGAGCTGATCCTCCAACAGCTTTGTTCTCCTTCCTTCTACCTCGGAAGCCAGCACTGATGAATCTTCTCCATTGACGCCTTTGTCTCAGTTCACAAATGCATGTAAAGGCTCCATAATCCTATCAAATTCCTTCCTTTGACTATGCTAACCAGTTTAAAACATTATTCTATACTTAAAACCACGTCACATCAGGGAAAAACAGTCTCAAGGGAACAGAGATAAATCTGGGAATAGGTCAAACCAACTTTACCCTTCAGGGAGGAAAATGGTTCCATCCAATTCAGTTGGGCTCAAGTATTTGTTTATTTTAGATACATACAACAAACAGGGGAGTATGTGTGTATATACATATACACACACACATACACACACACACACACACACACAGTACCATGGCAAGTCCTAGGGATAAAAAGATGGATATGAAGTAATGTGGACACTGAAGAAGTTCATGTACTTCTGAGGACAGAAACACACCCAATAACTACTTACATCATCATCTGTCAGTGCTCAGCCAGTGTTGAGAACTGAGTGCTACCGAAGCCCAGAGAGGATGCTATTACACCCAAAACAGCTAAAATCGCATAGTTCTAGGAACTGTACTACAGTTCCTACTTAATATTACATAATTGTAATTACATTAATATTACAAAAATGTAACCACATAAGAATATAAATACAATTTAATATTAACAATAACCCTATGAAGCAGGTACCATCGTGAGTTCATTTGACAGATGAGAAAACAGGCACCGAGAGGTTAAGAAGCATGAAAAGCTACTCTTGGTTCTCTCAAGAGAAGAAAGGTCAAGCAGCTCACTTTAAAGAAAATGAAGACACTTTTTAGGATGAGCAACATTTAAGCGTATTTACAGACTGAGGCAAGCAAGGGGGTCAGTGGAGAAAGGAGGAGTGCAAAACATAAGGAGTGGGGGGAGGAAGGGAGGATTCAGCCCAGGCAGAAGGCTGATCTCTGTGAGTGAGAGACTAATTAACTCATGTTACGGCTCAGAGACAGAAAGCAGGAAGGGGAGGGCAAGCAGAGACTCTGTGGTAGAGAGGACGTCAGTTTGTGTTTTATAGCTTCTGTTTTCTCGGGGAGACAGGAGGTAAAGTAGGCAGGGTCAGGGGTGGGCTAAGGAGCTCGAGAAATGTTCCCAGAAGCTCCTGGGGGAAATGAGAAAGGAAACCCACTTGGAATGAGTAAAGGGGTTTTCAAGCAGCCCTGAAGGTCCAGCTGAGAGCAGGAGTTATAACTCCATAAAGAAACCACTTAGTGGTGGTGTGGGATTTTTCACTAGAAGCATTAGGTAGGATGGGAGCAAGGCGTGGGTAGCTCGAGCCATGCCTGGAGACTGGGAAGACACATAAAGCAGAGATTCCAGGGTCAAGAGGACAGGAGGTACCAGGGAACAGGTATTTGAAACGACTATGGGATCAGGGCAGAGAAGGGTAAGGTCTGGACATAGTCCTATAGACCAGAGGCAGGGTGTCAGATGGGTCATTTAGACGAATGTTAGAATTCCCGTGATGATAGCAGAAAGGAAAAGTAGGAGCTGGCAGCTAAATTCCTAGAAAAAGAGCCCCCAAAAGATGATGAAGAAAGCGAGATGAGGGTGCCCAGCATAACCAAAAAGAGTGATTGTCAACAGAGAAAGGAGTGATGAGGTTGCAGAGCAAATGGCACAAGCCTTAATATAAAAATGGCTTCCTGTGACTTAACTTGAGTTTCTACTATGTACCAGTCCCTTCTGGGTGCCCTCAAGAATTGACTTCATTTCAGTCTAAGCACCTGTACCGGCTTGAACAGTATCACTACAAATGTCACGCCCGCCCACAAACCCCAGAATGTGACCTTATTTTGAAAGAGGGTTTTTGCACATGTAATCAAGTTAAGAGCAGGTCATTCTGGATTAGGGTAGGCTCCAAGCCCAATGACTGGTGTCCCTGCAAGGAGAGACAGATGAAGACATAGAGGAAATAGAAAGAAGGTCACATGATGACAGAGGCAGAGACTGGAGTTATGCTGCCATTAACCAAGGAATGCTGGCAACCACCAGAAGCTAGAAGAGGTAAGGAAGGATTTTTCCTTAGAGACTTTGGAGGGAATATGGCCCTGTCAATGCCTTGATTTGGGGCTTCTAGCCTCCAGATCTGTGAGAGAATAGATTTCTGTTGTTTTAAGCCAATTGGTTTATGGTATTTATTATGGCAGCTCTAGGAAATTAATACACCATCCAGTGAGATACCTATTATTATCCTCATTTTACTGATGAGGAAACTGAAGATGAGAAAAATATAAGTATCTTGGCCAAAGTTACAAGGTCAGAAAGTAAAAGGATCAGGATTCAAACCCCAGACCTTTGTACCTTTTCCACTGTACAGTCCTGCCCCTCACGTATGTTCACTGCACTGGGGAAGACCAGGTAGAAGACAGATGGTGGGCCATGTGAGGCAGAGGGACACACCTCAGTCTGGTGGTACTAAGATGGGAAACTCTAAGCTCTAAATCCTTTTTAAAAGCAGGAACCCCGCTAAAGCAAACTCAATATGATACATGAACTTCATGGTTATACACAAGCATTTGAAGTATGGTTATTTATAAGCATATTCACAGTAAGGTCTCTTTGAGTAGTAAGCTCATATATATATATTTATTTATGAATCATATGTAAATGAGACTTGATTTACTCCAAGAATGTTCATTACTTAAAGGGAGATACATGTGTAACAATGAATATCTTAAGGCCTGAGCAAGGCTTTCCTTGCACGCAGACAGGACACCTCTGGACATGTCTGGCTATAATCCAAGCACACGCCACGTGTCAAGTATTTCTGGCATGCATCTGAGCATAATAGGCAGCCACAGCCCCTGAGCTTTGCTCTTTACCCAAGGGGCACAATATAGATTTCACATGAAGTATCCAGACGAAACGATTTCATCCATAAGGTCTTAAGCCAAATGCGTGAGTGCACTTTCAGTGCCTAAATGGTCAGAGAAGAGGATGGGGGGCGGATCCCTTGCCCTGCTCATGCCCAGGCATCATGCCCTTTATAGATGTTAAATGATGACCGCGGGACAAAATGACAGCTAAAGAAATCTACGAGAATAGGAAACAGTCCTTGAAGTTACAAATTCTACCAGCGTTCTATGACAGCTAAAGAAATCTACGAGAATAGGAAACAGTCCTTGAAGTTACAAATTCTACGAGCGTTCTCTGCTCTGTATTTCCTGCTCCCCCTGCCCACTCCCTGCACTGGTACCCCACCCCATACTCTTCCTTCTGGAACCAGTCAGTTCAGCAGGTGAAAGCTGGGATCTTCAATGGGGTAGATGTCGACCCAGAATCAGGATATCTCCATTGCCAAGGACTCGTTTTCTTGTTTGGGGACTAAGAATATTTAAGAACCTCAAGTTTAGGGTAGGAGACCAAGGCAGCTCCCCCTACTTAGTGTCCCCTAACCATATGCAAGTCACAGGTGACTATAGTGAGTCGATTCATATCCACCTAGAACCTCAGAATGTGACCTTAATTGAAAATAGGATTTTGAGATAAAAATGGGCCCAAAATCCAATGACTGGTTTCCTTATAAGAAGTGAGGACAGAGACACGGGGAAGAAGGCCATGTGAAGATGGTGGCAGAGATTAAAGTGATGTGTCTACAAGCCAAGGAGTGCCAGCAGTCAGCAGAAGGTAGGAGACAGGCATGGGGCATTTTCTCCATCAGGACCCCCAGAAGGAACCAATCCTGCCTGGGCCTTGATTGTGGACTTCTGGCCTCCTGGACTGTAAGAGAATCAATTTCTGTTTTAAGCCATCCAGTTTGTGGTAGCCCTAGGAATCTAAGACTGTGACCCACGGAAAGAGGGTTGCTTAACCAGCACAAAATGGCCCACACAGGACTCCATCCCCGCTGACTGCGGGTCAACAGAAACCTTCTGGGGGACCCACAGATGACACTGATTCAGTTCCTGTTTGTTCACAGCCAGCAGGGTACAGACACAGACATGGGGAACCTGCAGTAAGGTGGCTGTACCTAGCGTCTATCTCAAGGCTGGTGGGACGGCCAAATTTTAAAAAATCGACTTCTCTAAGTTTTTCAAAATTTTTAGAGGGAAAACCTTTTTATGATTAAAAAAATAATAATATACCTGTTTATACCCAATGTCTTTCAAAGAGCATGGTTAAGTGGCTACATAATAGAATCACCTACGTCTGTTGGAAAAAATACGAGTGTTAACTTTTAAAAATTCTCTACGTGATTCTGTTGTGAGCCAGAACTGTTCTTCCCTGGGCAACCGTGAAGATGACACATTAGCCTGATACTAACCGCATTTGTCTCTGTTAAAATGCTGAACTAGTCGAGAGGGTGAATCTGAACATTCCGTACCTTTCCGCACATAAAGACGGCGTAAGTCCCAACAGGCAGTCGAGATGCCCCACAGAGAGAAGAGGACCTTAACCAAACTCACTGCACCCTCCTTCCGACGGGTCCCTTGTCCCGATGCCTGTGCCTTGGTTAGCGGTAAGTTCATCTGAGATATTGTGATTTATTAAAAAATATATATATATCGAATATATATATCCGCCCCCATTTCCAGCACAGAGCTCCTAAAAAAAAAAAGTGTCTTTTGTTATATTAATGAGGTGACTTTTGGACCACAACTAAGGATGGGGGCTGGTTGCCAGGAGAAACAATCATGTGATTAGAGGGTTGGAACTTTCAGTTCTGTGCCCCTAGCCTCAGGGAAGGGGTGAGGGGCTGAAGTTTAATCCGCTGCCAATGGCAAATGATTTCATCATTCATGCCTAGGTAAGGAAGCCTCCGTGTAAACCCAAAGGACAGGGTTTAGAGAGCTTCCGGGAGGTGCAGAGAGGGCATGGGAGCTCCGCGCCTGTTCCCCATACCTCGCCCTGTGCATCTCTTCCATCTGGCGGATTCTCAGTCATCTCCTTCTATAAATAAACCAGAGATCTAGTAAATGGAATGTTTCTTCGAGTTCAATGAGCCGCTCTAGTAAATTCATCAAACCCAAAGAGGCGGTTGTGGGAACCTCTGATTTATAGCCGGACAGTCAAAGGTACAGGTGAGGATCTGGACTTGCGATTGACATCTAAAGTGGGGGCAGTCTTGTGGGACTGAGTCCCTAACCTGTGTCATCTGATGTTGTCTCCAGGTAGACAGTGTCAGAATTGGGTTGAAGAGTACGACACCCAGCTGATGTCAGTGAATTGCTTGAAGGCGTGTGGAAAACCCCACCTACTGTAATTGGTACTAGAATCATATTGTCAGTCAAGCCAAAGACCCTGGCTCTTCTCTCCCTCCACCTCCCCAGCCAATTACTCACCAACAACTGTTGACAACTGCTTCTCTGGTTTCCCTTGTGTTGACTTGTTTTCCATCCTACAGCCAATGCCTTTAACTAATCCAGTCCAGTTCCACAAACACATGCTTTTGTCAGGCATCATGCTAGACACTTCAGATGGGGCCCTCCTCTTCGGGCACACCGACAGGTACAGATACTTGGAGAACCAGGGAAGAGGTTCTGACACGGACCACTGTTTACCTGGGACGCTTCAACAGCCTCTTAACTGGCCTTTCTACCTCCGGTCCCGCACCCTCCACCCACCTCCACCGCGGCCCTCCTTCTTCCCATGCCAAATTCCCTGGGGGTTAAATGTTCTTGCCTTCTGCTCTGGTTCACTTTCGTATACAAAATCGCCCATGGCTGTCTATGGCCAACAAGAGACCCAATACTCTTTAGCGCCCCTCCACACACACATACAATGGAAGGCTTCTCTTAATCCAGTTTCAAACCTTCAGTTCCACGCTGCCCACCTCTCCCTCTGGCCCCCGCCATGGCCCTACACAAACGTTCCACTTGAGCCAAGCTCTTGGGCTCCAGAATCCAACTTATTCTTTCCCCTTTCGTGTGAAAATTACTCAAGTAATTTTTCCTCTCTCATTTCTATCTTGCCATCTCTCTGTGCCAGGGAGGCGTAAAGCTGCTCCCTGCCTTCTGTTTTAACAAAGTTTTACACTAGCCTTTGAAGTGTATGGTTTTCCCATTTCACGTCTCACAGAGAGACGATAGAGTGCAGGGCTAAGAGCTTGGATTCTGGGCTCCTGGATCCAAACCCTGGCTCTACCACTTACTAGCTGTGTAGCCTGGAGAAGCCATTTAGCTCCTTATGCCTCAGTTTCCTTATTTGTAAAATGGAAGATAACAGCACATTTAAAAAGATTTGACTCCCCAAACAGATTGTACTTGATGGCAGAAAATTTCGTATTCTTCCACAGTCCCCCTGCCCCTGTTAGTTATCTGAATATTTTTTAATGAATCAATACATTAAAATAAACCTTCTCCAGTTTGGAGGAAACATTCCAGGGCCCCACCTCACCACTACCACTCCAAATTTCTATCTATGCTGCAACTGGCTTTGGAAGGTGACTTAAATAATCAAAACACTACACACACATAAGCGCACTGTCTAATGTTATCAGAGGTTAATTTTAAATAGTCTGGATATTTCAATGTATTTTAGGCAAGAGATACCACTGATTTATTTACAACAAAATTCTTGTAGTTCTCAAGAAAGGGCATAGATGTTATAGCTTTTCTACACTCCGATAATAGCCAACCCAAAATAAACTCCAATATCCACCCACAGGGGAAAAATCTTGTTCCAAGAAATTATTTCTGCCTGACGTCTGAAGGCAGAGGGCAGCGGTTTTTAAGAACACAAGACGAGGGGCCATGACGTTTATCATCGGTCTGATCTGTCTGAGGCTTCCCATGAGCATGTGTACAGATGGCCCGCCTGCACCACTGTCTCCCCGGTCCCCCAAGACAAAGGGCCCCCGAGGAGAGCCCAAGAAGACCGAAGCCCGTAACTGCACGTTTCTTAATAAGCACAACAGACAAGCCAAAACCAAGGACACTGACAGATACAAAGAACTTTGGAAAACTCATCAAAGTCCCCATATGTAAAGCCTCATTCATTATCCTTTTAGAGTCCAGAAGGGATTCCCAGAAAAATGTCTCGTCTTCGAGTTTTATGATTCAGCTAGATGCCGAGTGCCAAAAAAACACAGACAAAAGGCACCAAAAGAAGGAAAATTCTAGTCAAGCAATGTTGGAACTCTGATGTGTGGTCTTGGGCTATGGGTTTTGACCTTCGTCTAATATAGATGTCAGGAATCTGCAGTTTGGACATACACACTGGAAATGAATGAGTCTACTGGTAAAACAATGAAATAGAAATAGACAACGCAGATGCTTTTGAAATTCTGAAACTCCATTTTCCAGGGCACGTTACACACAACTTATTGTCACTCACAGTCCATTTCTACTGAAAGTTGCTGGGTGTACATCTAGTGGTGGCCCACAGACTGTGAAGTTCAAGGACAGGGGCTCTGACTTTCACATCTGTATCTCAGGCACCTCGCACCAGCGCCGACAGGTGGCCAGTGATGAATACATGTTCATCAAGTGAATGAATGTTTGCCCGAGTGAAAGACTCCAGCAAAGCACTGGGCTTTTTAAAAGATAGTGTTGCTACTAAAATCACTGAGGAAGTAGCCAGCCCTCACAATTCTCCTAAGGTAGTCTTCCCTCTTCGCTGCAACTATTTAAAAGTTATTATCTTGACATTTTCATCTTGACATCTCCCTAGACTCCCGGCCATCAACAGACTCCCTTCTATCTATTCTAACAAATCCAAACTCTTCTCTCTATCAGATCCCCAATCTCATGGGCACTTACTGAAACGCAGTATAATATAGTGCTTTAAAGCATGGACCCGGAAGCCAGACAGCCTGGGGTCACAGCCCAGTTCCAGCCCCGTGACCCTGGGCAAGTTCCGTAACTCCTGTGTGCCTCAGCTGTAAAATAAGAGATAGTACGAGTCGCTTCTACCATAGAGTAATTGTGAGAATTAAGTGAATCAAATATCTGCAAGACATTTAGAACATGGTCTGGCATACAGTTAGCATTCAGGATGAATTTGCTAATATGGTTATTATTCACACTCCTAAGGGAATGCCCTTTGTTATTTTGAACAGTGGTTCTCGTCCTCTAGGATTACTGGCTGATGTCCACATTCACAATCCACTCCCATAGCCAATCCCAGATTGACTGATGGCTACAGCACATGTGAGACTGTCTACAAGTCCCGAAGTTCCAGCTGCAACTCTCAGCTAAGCTACTAAACTGATTGGGACCTCAGGAAAATTCAACAATGTCTTAAATATCTTGACCAATTTATCAGTGCCCCATTAAAATGAGCTGCAGAATATAAAATTAAGAGAAAACTTGTATCTGCACAGGAAACCATGGAGAGATGACAGCCACAAGCCAGAAACTTCAGGGAATTTCTTATAGTTTTGGGTCAGATGGGACAAGTTTGAAGAACGGCCAGTTGGACCAATGATGACAGCTGCCCTCTTGCCTGTCAGGAAGATGCCAGGAAGAGACTCCAACAAACTCCATTCATGATGCCTAATTCAGAGGGATAAAGGGAGATGGTGAGGGTGACCCCTCCGTGTTACCACAAAGTGCACCACATGACAACAGGACGCTGAAAAACATGGGAGGCCAACAGTGCAGGCATGTGTGGCTAGCCCAGAAAGGGGTGCTGCCCCAGTGAATTCCAGGCTGCCCCTGACACTGAACACAGACAAGGGTTTCTTGCTACAATCACCTCAGATTCACACACTCCTCAGGCTGCTAGGCTTCTGAAATGGCCAAGAACAGAATGACAACCATAGATCTCCTTCTACTTGTTTTCTGGATTGAAATATTTGAGAGGGAATCTTATCATATCTGATAGAACCCATCCTTCCCGCAATTCTGGATGAGCATAGCCGTCCTATAACTATTAGCTGTCGGCACAGCACAGGTCCTGAGAACAGCTCCAGCAAGTCCAAAAGAGGCGAATTTCTTTGAGGAATCAGAGCACATTTGTTCCTGTGAAACAGAATTACTCTTTAAGAAACCAGAGAGGTTTTCTAATATGTGCTTTTTCAACTAGATTCAGGAGAAAAATATGTCTAAGAAACTGCTCCATAGAACAATCTGGAATCAAAGACGACTATGTGAAGATGCCATATTTAAAACGTGTTGGCAACAGTGAACAGCAGACTGAGGAATCTAGGAAAGTTGGAGCTAAAGTAAGAGACAAGTTTAACTCAAAGGAAAAGAAAAAAGACACTACAAAGGAAAGGAAAAAAGGATCCAGGCAATATATGATGTAGAAATCTAAGCCAAGTTAAGGAATAAAAGAATGAATAAAAGAAAACTACCCTGAGCTGAAGAAAAGCTTGCCTATAAAATGAAATGACTCGCCAAGTTGTGGCTAGGATTAGAGAGAGGGGAGCAGGGGGAAAGAGACCAGTATCTTGAGACACATTCTGTTGACATTTTTTTTAATTTGAAGGATAAAGAAAAAAATGCTACTGGTATCCAGGTAGAAAACAGGTTATTTTCAAAGGCTCCCCCCATCAGGCTGGCTCAGATTTCTCCAAAACACTCAACACCAGGAGGCAGTGGCCCACCACCAACAGGGTTCTGAGAGGAACCGAGCATCCTGTGGCAATTTTATCTGACAAAACTGTCCTTCAGGTGTGCGGAAAACAGAAATTCGTTCTCAGACACCCAGAGCACGAGTATGCCCTTACCTAAATGCTCGCTCAAAGTTTTCAAAGCCATGGTCCCCTTGACCAAGGAACGAATCAATACAAGAACCCCCAAGTCTAGGAAATTTGGTTGACATAAATCTTGTGTAGCAAAAGGAAGAAAATGCTTAATGTGGCTATAAAACAATGAAGGTGCAGATAATCTTCGAACCTGAAAACGAGAATGCAGTGTTGATTGACATCGCTCTAAACATTTAGACTTGACATTTCAAAGTTCAAGACAGCATATTTTCCTCCAATGCACCGTCCTTCCGTAAAGGGCATCCTGCTGGGAGACGGTGATCTTCTTGGAATGAATGCCAGGTATACATTCAAATAACTGCACAATTCCCCAGATTGTTTTTAAAAAACCAAACCGCTCTCAGGATCTGCCTCCAAAATCTTATGCTGGTAGTACTACCTTCCTTAACGTGTCAAAAACCCTTCAAGACCAGCTTAAGTGCCACCACTTTTACCCCCAACATATCCTGCACTACGTCCCCTTACCTCTGGATTGCTCTGTTTAGTATCCTAACTATACCGATTACAGCACTCAGAACACAGAGGCGGATTCTACAGATTTCTAGATAATAAAGTAAACTGTGGCAACCGTTAAAAAGACCATTCTTACGACGTTTTCCCGTAACACTGAAGAATTTTTGTGCCTTCTGTTATCTCAATTTATGCAAACCCACTTTGTACAGAGACTTTTATGAAAACGGTCTAATTTAACCTGAATTTTAACTTAATCAAAAGGCTTTCGAAGGTGTGTCTGTAACTACGGAATTTGAGGCCAGCTTGGCAGCCAAACTACTGGCATTTTTCTCATATATCGCTGTATACACACTCGAGCTCTGCACCTGCCCCCCTCCCTTCAGAAAAGATTAAAAATCACCTTCTTCAGAGAGTTGTTTTGGGGGCTAAACAGGATAGTGCATGAAGACCACACAGCGGTGTGGTTTGTACACATCAAGAGATGAGTGAATGTTTGCTCTTATCATGACCACCTGTATCATGTACCATGCATTTTTCCAGGCCCGGGGGGGCCACAAGAAATTAGACCCATAGGCAGGTTCCTAACCCACAGAGCTTACAGGCTGATGCTCGACTCCTACAGACTGAAGACATGCAGACCCATGACGCAACGTTTCTCTGCCTGCTCAAACTCCATTCTAATTTATTAAGCCCTAGGCACTTAAGTCAACCCTGTGGAATTAATTTTCCTGAAACACTTCAGTGATCCGCATAAATTACAGAATAGTCAAGATATAAGACAAATAGCGTTTGGAGGCTCTTTCTACAAGTTAGAGTGTTCACATTTTCTGGTCTTCAAACTAAAGGCCACGACATCATTTTTAAAGTTACTTGGAAGATTTATATTGTAATAAAGGCGTTTTTCCAAATTACCATGTACCTTTATAAATGCCAAATAATATTTAGGACATTCAGTTGTTGAAATATAAGCCAGATTGTGGAATGATGTAATAGTTATTAGACCAAGTAAGAGAAAAACTGACTAAAGCCTCAAAGTTCAGATATTATAAGAAATATATAAATTCTTCAGTAATTAAGGATGTAGGACATGTAAAAGACAAAAGAGCTGAGACAAGTATGTATTCTAGCTTTTCATTAAGCTAATAGTATAATCTCTTTAAAAAACATTTTTATATATGTAAACAGATTCACTGCAGAAAAGTTCAAAACCTACAGAGAATTAAGAAGAATAAAACTTACAGAATCACTTTCAGTCCTATCATTCAAGAATAACAAACCTGTTACATTTTTGTACCAGTCCATATTTTTTCTATGCATAAAGCAAATATTTTGTTCTATGACCTGCTTTTCTCACCAGGTAATATATGCTAAACATTTTCTCGTATCAATAACGAGCCACAGCAAAAGTTTTTACAGCTGAAATGGTAATGACATCTAGGTTGTGACCAGGTTCTCATGATTATAAACAGCTCTGGCTTGAACATCTTTGAACATTCATGTCTGCATAGCGTGGTGTGATTTCAAGAATAAATGAGATAAGGCACAAATACTGCTAGAATCTTCCCAGCCTGCCAGTTAATGCCCCACTTCGTAAGTTTACAGGGTTTTTTTTAGCCCTTCAGACCATTAATGGTATCATTCAACATAGGCGCTCTTCCTTCTTACCCAAATGTCTTTGACACCTAAAATCTTGATATGATCTTCCCTATTGCCTCAGCATTAAAGACAAAGCCCACTGATGAGGATTAAAAAAACCACCAGGGGCTTCCCTGGTGACGCGGTGGCTGAGAGTCCGCCTGTCGATGCAGGGGGCACAGGTTCGTGCCCCGGTCCGGGAAGATCCCACATGCCACGGAGCGGCTGGGCCCCGTGAGCCATGGCCGCTGAGCCTGCGCCACGGCGGGAGCGGCTACAGCGGTGAGAGGCCCGAGTACCGCAAAAAAACAAAACAAGACAAAACAAAACCACTAAATGACCAAACTTCTAAAAAAATAATTGGGGTTATATACTTCCTCCAGAAGTTAATAAAAAGGTAACAGAGCCAGCCCTGTTAATATCAGCTTCCTAGTCTCTATTAGAACTAGAGGAGGGGGGAGAACAAGAGTCCCTTGAGGGGAGTGCAGTGCGCATGTTTCCAGGCACCGCAGCTGCCCAGCTCACTCCCCATCCGTAACAACTGGTGGGGTATCCAGAGAATCCTGCAGAGATTGGGGATGCCTCCAAGAAGAAAAAAACATCCCTTCCACTGGTTGCCCATCTATTTAGGCAGTGGACTGGCTGATTTCGCTGTGTCCTGAGCAACAGAAGAAGAGAGAAGAGAAATGAAGAGAAGGAGGGGCGGGGCAGAAGAAGAGAAAGGCAGCACCAGGAAAGCTGCCGACACACCCACAGCTTGGAGAAGCAAGGACCTGTGAGTTTCCTGGGACTTAATTGGACACCACGTTATGAAGCCTTACTTGAGCCATCTTGCTGGTACCCTGACTGAGATGGCTGTCCTGGGGTGAGAGGACGCCAGCAGCAAGAGGGTAGTGAGGGGGGATAGAAAAGGGCCAGCTGGAGGCAGAGCCCACCGAGTGAGGGTGCTGAGACCTGGGCCATGCTCTGAGCGAGCTGTTGGCGAGAAACAGCCTTGACCAGTGAGAAGAGGGCAGCAGCCGCACCTGGCTACATATAGAGGTGTTCACCTTCCCCGCCACCCCCGTGCTTCTTCCCTGTCCCTGCCCCACGCAGGGGGGGAGGCAGGGGATGGGGGCTCGATCCCCAAAGAGCAAGGAGCCACAGTGAAAGGGCAGAGTACTCCACGTCTCCCTTACTTCCAGTGCTTCGAGACAGGGGCAAGCCGCACTGGGGGAAAGAGAAAAGAAGATTTCAATCACGTTGGAAATTGATTTTTCAAACGGGACTCATCTCTGGAAGTGTATGGAGGTTGCACGCTGTGAAGGGACAGGAAAGGGAGATGGCATGGGCATGGCTGAAGGAAGGCAAGGACCGAAGAGAAATAAAGACCCTTTCACTTTTACACCTCACGGACTCGAGTCAGTTCAATAGACCAATTACAGCTCAAATAGGGTAAAACACACATGTTCTACAGGGGCACTACAGTACTGACCCAAGCCTGGGCTCAGATCCTGGCTTGGCCCATTCATTCATTCAGAAGATACTTACTGAGCACCTCCAGTGCACTGGACGGAGCTGTGAACGAGACCCACAGAAAAGCCCCGTGCCGTGGGAAGTTAAATTCCAGGAAAATATGCGATTCTGGGAAACTCTCTGAACCTTCTGCCTCCTTAATAAATTTCTAAGAATCCTGGAAATTAACTATAATAAAACAATCTTTTTCTTTTTTTAACTTCAGCAACACACTTTAGGCAGCGAAACTGAGATGAACGGCTTGTGTTTCAGAAACCCAAGCGCAAGTCACGCAGAGAAGTTACTCCAGGCTCTCAAAGTGGAGGAGGGCAAGAGGCTGCAGGAGGGAGGCCAGTAACAGCTCGCCTCCTGTGGGTCAGTTCTAGCCTCATGACCACTGTTTCTAGATATAAGGAGGAAAATGTCCTCTAAGTGCCAAAAAATCTATATGAATGACTTTACCCAGCAGGGTATATATTTTGCAAAATTAATGGTAAGGACTAGTACTTTCATAAGGTGGGAGAAACAAAGAAGAACTGTCTTGGTGAAATTAGCACTGGTAATTCAACACATCTAGTACTAGGGCTGTGTCTGTATATACCATCAAATCCATGAGCCAGATTCTTCTGGGTACTTGAAGGGAGTCAGGCCCCTCCTGGGCACTGGTCCATGGGCGGTAGCTCAGCATCACTGCAGAGCAGACGAGAACCCACCACACGGCCAAACGCCACCTTCCTGCAGTGGGGCAGCCCCAGCAGGCTGTGCCTTCAGGTCACAGGCTCTTGGGCAATCCCTGGGGGGCTGGCGGCTCCTGAGCACACCCAGGCTGGGCCCCAGCCTCTGGCTTTTCTTACTAAGTCATTTCCAGGGGCCACTTCCACTCCGGGGCCTGGGATTCACTCCTTGCCTCACTCCTTTCTTTACAGGCAGAAAACAGGTCGCGGGAGGATGAGGCAGTGCTTCACCATCCCCCCCAATCTTAGTGCTTTAGTACAACATGCACCCTGGCTGTGTCTGGACTTGGGGAACGTCAGGCCATCGGTCACTGGTTAATCCTCAACTTTCCTGCTTTGAATCCATGTAAACTTCACCCAGCCGGTGCAATCCCATGCTTTTCAACCGTCTTCTATCAAAACAGGAGCTGAGATGACAACATTTATCAGCAACTTCACTAGTTATTTCCTTAAATTCTTTTTTCCCCCAAACTATTTACAAAATACCACTTGCTATTTCCCTTTTTTTTTTTTTTCTTTTTGGTCCTGCGAAAGGGAAGCACTTAGGTAGCTGGGTGCCAAGAAACTAGAAAATGGAAGAGCAATGTGTAAGACAGCTTTGCCAACAGCCTCCATATACCGGGACAGAAAATGCGAAAACCTCCCACAGGTCGAGAGTACCAAGGCTACTCACTCTTGCCCATTCTAAAATACATGAGTAGGAAGGCGGAAGATGGCGGAAGAGTAAGACGCGGAGATCACCTTCCTCCCGACAGATACACCAGAAATACATCTACACGTGGAACAACTCCTACAGAACACCTACTGAAGGCTGGCAGAAGACCTCAGACCTCCCAAAAGGCAAGAAACTCCCCACGTACCTGGGTAGGGCAAAAGAAAAAACAGAGACAAAAGAATAGGGACGGCACCTGCACCAGTGGGAGGGAGCTGTGAAGGAGGAAAAGTTTCCACACTCTAGGAAGCCCCTTCGCGGGCGGAGACTGCGGGAGGCGGAGGGGGGAGCTTCGAAGCTGCGGAGTGCACAGCAACGGGTGCGGAGGGCAAAGCGGGGAGATTCCCGCACAGAGGATCGGTGCCGACCGGCACTCACCAGCCCGAGAGGCTTGTCTGCTCACCCGCCGGGGCGGGCGGGGCTGAGAGCTGAGGCCGGAGCGCAGGGAGAGGACTGGGGTTGGCGGCTTGAACATAGCCTGAAGGGGTTAGTGCACCACAGCTAGCCGGGAGGGAGTCCGGGGAAAAGCCTGCACCAGCAGAAGAGGCAGGAGACTTTTCCTTCCCTCTTTGTTTCCTGGGACGTGAGGAGAGGGGTTTAAGAACGCTGCTTAAAGGAACTCCAGAGACGGGCGCGAGCCGCGGCTAAAAGCGCGAACCCCAGAGACGGGCGCGAGCCGCGGCTGAAAGCACGGAATCCAGAGACGGGCGCGAGCCGCGGCTGAAAGCGCGGAATCCAGAGACGGGCGCGAGCCGCGGCTGAAAGCGCGGAATCCAGAGACGGGCGCGAGCCGCGGCTGAAAGCACGGAATCCAGAGACGGGCGCGAGCCGCGGCTGAAAGCGCGGAATCCAGAGACGGCGCGAGCCGCGGCTGAAAGCGCGGAATCCAGAGACGGGCGCGAGCCGCGGCTGAGGGCGCGGACTCCAGAGACGGGCGCAAGCCGCGGCTAAAAGCGCGGACCCCAGAGGCGGGCGGGAGACGTTAAGGCTGCTGCTGCCGCCACCAAGGGGCCTGTGTGCGAGCACAGGTCACTCTCCACACCCCTCTTCCGCGGAGGCTGTGCAGCCCGCCACTGCCGGGTTCCCGGGATCCAGGGACAACTTCCCTGGGAGACCGCACAGCGCGCCTCAGGCTGGTGCAAAGTCACGCCGGCCTTTGCCACCGCAGGCCCGCCCCGCACTCTGTGCCCCTCCGTCCCCGCCGGCCTGAGTGTGCCAGAGCCCCCAATCAGCGGCTCTTTTAACCCCATCCTGTCTGAGCAAAAAACAGACGCCCTCCAGCGATCTACACGCAGTGGCAGGGCCAAATCCAAAGCTTAGCCCTGGGAGCTGTGAGAACAAAGAAGAGAAAGGGAAATCCCTCCCAGCAGCCTCAGAAACAGCGGATTAAAGCTCCACAATCAACTTGATGTACCCTGCATCTGTGGAATACCTGAATAGACAACCAATCATCCCAAATTAAGGAAGTGGACTTTAGGAGCAAGATCTATGATTTTTTCCCCTTTCCTCTTTTTGTGAATGTGTATGTGTATGCTTCTGTGTGAGATCTTGTCTGTATAGTCTTGCTTCCACCATTTGTCCTAGGGTTCTATCCGTCCATGTTTTTTTTTTAATTTTTTTTCTTAATAATTAATTTTAATAACCTTATTATACTTTACCTTCGTTCTTTCGTTCTTTCTTTCCGTCCTTCCTTCCCTCCTTTAGGCAACGAATCATCCCAAATTGAGGAGGTGGTATCTGACAGCAAGATTTAGGATTTTTCCCCATTTACCTCTTTTAGTGAGGGTGTATGTGTATGCTTCTGTGTAAGATTTTGTCTGTATAGCTTTGCTTCCAACATTTGTCCTAGGTTCTTTCCGTCCCTTTTTTTTTTTCTAAATAAGAAGTTTTTAATTCAATAACTTTATTATACTGTATTTTATTTTTACTGTATCTTCTTTCTTTCTGTCTTTTTTCCTTCTTTCCCTCCTTCCTTCCTTCCTCCCTCCCTCCCTCCCTCCTTTCTTTCCTTCTTGCCTTCTTTCCTTCTTTGCTTCTTTCTTTCTTTCTTCCTTCCTTCCTACCCTCCTTTCCTTCTTTCTTTCCTCATACTTCTACTAATTCCCTCTACTTTTTCTCCCTTTTATCCTGAGCCTGTGGATGAAAAGCTTTTGGTGCTCCAGCCAGGAGGCAGGGCTCTGCCTCTGAGGTAGGACAGCCAACTGCAGGACACTGATCAACAAGAGACCTCCCAGCTCCACATAATATCAAACGGCGAAAATCTCCCAGAGACCTCCATCTTAACACCAGCACCCAGCTTCACTCAACGACCAGCAAGCCACAGTGCTGGAAAACCTATGCCAAACAACTAGCAAAACAGGAACACAACCCCACCCATTAGCAGAGAGGCTGCCTAAAATCATAATAAGGCCACAGACACCCCCAAACACACCACCAGACGTGAACCTGCCCACTAGAGAGACAAGATCCAGCCTCATCCACCACAACACAGGCACTAGCCCCCTCCAACAGGAAGCCTACACAACCCACTGAACCAACCTTAGCCACTAGAGACAGACATCAAAAACAGGAGGAACCGCAAACCTGCAGCCTGCAAAAAGGAGACCCCAAACACAGTAAGATAAGCAAAATGAGAAGACAGAAAAACACACAGCAGATAAAGGAGCAAGATAAAAATGCACCAGACCTAACAAATGAAGAGGAAATAGGCAGTCTACCTGAAAGAGAATTCAGAATAATGATAGTAAGGTTGATCCGAAATCTTGGAGATAGAATGGACAATAGATTGGACAAAATGCAAGAATCAGTTAACAAGGACCTAGAAGAACTAAAGATGAAACAAGCAACGATGAACAACACAATAAATGAAATTAAAAGTACTCTAGATGGGATCAATAGCAGAATAACTGAGGCAGAAGAACGGATAAGTGACCTGGAAGATAAAATAGTGGAAATAACTACTGCAGAGCAGAATAAAGAAAAAAGAATGAAAAGAACTGAGGACAGTCTCAGAGACCTCTGGGACAACATTAAACGCACCAACATTCGAATTATAGGGGTTCCAGAAGAAGAAGAGAAAAAGAAAGGGACTGAGAAAATATTTGAAGAGATTATAGTTGAAAACTTCCCTAATATGGGAAAGGAAATAGTTATTCAAGTCCAGGAAGCACAGAGAGTCCCATACAAGATAAATACAAGGAGAAATACGCCAAGACACATATTAATCAAACTGTCAAAAATTAAATACAAAGAAAGCATATTAAAAGCAGCAAGGGAAAAACAACAAATAACACATAAGGGAATCCCCATAAGGTTAACAGCTGATCTCTCAGCAGAAACCCTACAAGCCAGAAGGGAGTGGCAGGACATACTGAAAGTGATGAAGGAGAAAAACATGCAGCCAAGACTACTCTACCCAGCAAGGATCTCATTCAGATTTGATGGAGAAATTAAAACCTTTACAGACAAGCAAAAGCTGAGAGAGTTCAGCACCACCAAACCAGCTTTACAACAAATGCTAAAGGATCTTCTCTAGGCAAGAAACACAAGAGAAGGAAAAGACCTATAATAACGAACCCAAAACAATTTAGAAAATGGGAATAGGAACATACATATCGATAATTACCTTAAATGTAAATGGACTAAATGCTCCCACCAAAAGACACAGATTAGCTGAATGGATACAAAAACAAAACCCTTATATATGCTGTCTACAAGAGACCCACTTCAGACCTAGAGACACATACAGACTGAAAGTAAGGGGATGGAAAAAGATATTCCATGCAAATGGAAGCCAAAAGAAAGCTGGAGTAGCAATTCTCATATCAGACAAAATAGACTTTAAAATAAGGACTATTAAAAGAGACAAAGAAGGACACTACATAATGATCAAGGGATCGATCCAAGAAGAAGATATAACAATTGTAAATATTTATGCACCCAACATAGGAGCTCCTCAATACATAAGGCAAATACTAACAGCCATAAAAGGGGAAATCGACAATAACACATTCATAGTAGGGGACTTAAACACCCCACTTTCACCCATGGACAGATCATCCAAAATGAAAATAAATAAGGAAACACAAGCTTTAAATGATACATTAAACAAGATGGACTTAATTGATATTTATAGGACACTCCATCCCAAAACAACAGAATACACATTTTTCTCAAGTGCTCATGGAACATTCTCCAGGATAGATCATATCTTAGGTCACAAATCAAGCCTTGGTAAATTTAAGAAAATTGAAATTGTATCAAGTATCTTTTCTGACCACAATGCCATGAGACTAGATATCAATTACAGGAAAAGATCTGTAAAAAATACAAACACATGGAGGCTAAACAATACACTACTTAATAATGAAGAGATCACTGAAGAAATCAAAGAGGAAATCAAAAAATACCTAGAAACAAATGACAATGGAGACACAACGACCCAAAACCTGTGGGATGCAGCAAAAGCAGTTCTAAGGGGGAAGTTTATAGCAATACAAGCCCACCTTAAGAAGCAGGAAACATCTCGAATAAACAACCTAACCTTGCACCTCAAGCAATTAGAGAAAGAAGAACAAAAAAACCCCAAAGCTAGCAGAAGGAAAGAAATCATAAAAATCAGATCAGAAATAAATGAAAAAGAAATGAAGGAAACAATAGCAAAGATCAATAAAACTAAAAGCTGGTTCTTTGAGAAGATAAACAAAATAGATAAACCACTAGCCAGACTCATCAAGAAAAAAAGGGAGAAGACTCAAATCAATAGAATTAGAAATGAAAAAGGAGAGGTAACAACTGACACTGCAGAGATAAAAGAGATCATGAGAGATTACTACAAGCAACTCTATGCCAATAAAATGGACAATCTGGAAGAAATGGACAAATTCTTAGAAATGCACAACCTGCCAAGACTGAATCAGGAAGAAATAGAAAATATGAACAGACCAATCACAAGCACTGAAATTGAAACTGTGATTAAAAATCTTCCAACAAAGAAAAGCCCAGGACCAGATGGCTTCACAGGCGAATTCTATCAAACATTTAGAGAAGAGCTAACACCTATCCTTCTCAAACTCTTCCAAAATATAGCAGAGGGAGGACCACTCCCTAACTCCTTCTACGAGGCCACCATCACCTAGATACCAAAACCAGACAAGGATGTCACAAAGAAAGAAAACTACAGGCCAATATCACTGATGAACATAGATGCAAAAATCCTCAACAAAATACTAGCAAACAGAATCCAACAGCACATTAAAAGGATCATACACCATGATCAAGTGGGGTTTATTCCAGGAATGCAAGGATTCTTCAATATACGCAAATCTATCAATGTGATACACCATATTAACAAATTGAAGGAGAAAAACCATATGATCATCTCAATAGATGCAGAGAAAGTTTTTGACAAAATTCAACACCCATTTATGATAAAAACCCTGCAGAAAGTAGGCATAGAGGGAACTTTCCTCAACATAATAAAGGCCATATATGACAAGCCCACAGCAAACATCATCCTCAATGGTGAAAAACTGAAAGCATTTCCACTAAGATCAGGAACAAGACAAGGTTGCCCACTCTCACCACTATTATTCAACATTGTTTTGGAAGTTTTAGCCACAGCAATCAGAGAAGAAAAGGAAATAAAAGGAATCCAAATTGGAAAAGAAGAAGTAAAGCTGTCACTGTTTGCAGATGACATGATCCTATACATAGAGAACCCTAAAGATGCTACCAGAAAACTACTAGAGCTAATCAATGAATTTGGTAAAGTGGCAGGATACAAAATTAATGCACAGAAATCTCTGGCATTCCTATATACTAATGATGAAAAATCTGAAAGTGAAATCAAGAAAACACTCCCATTTACCATTGCAACAAAAAGAATAAAATATCTAGGAATAAACCTACCTAAGGAGACAAAAGACCTGTATGCAGAAAATTATAAGACACTGATGAAAGAAATTAAAGATGATATAAATAGATGGATAGATATACCATGTTCTTGGATTGGAAGAATCAACATTGTGAAAATGACTCTACTACCCAAAGCAATCTATAGATTCAATGCAATCCCTATCAAACTACCACTGGCATTTTTCACAGAACTAGAACAAAAACTTTCACAATTTGTATGGAAACACAAAAGACCCCGAATAGCCAAAGCAATCTTGAGAACGAAAGAAGGAACTGGAGGAATCAGGCTCCCTGACTTCAGACTATACTACAAAGCTACAGTCATCAAGACGGTATGGTACTGGCACAAAAACAGAAAGATAGATCAATGGAACAGGATAGAAAGCCCAGAGATAAACCCATGCACATATGGACACCTTATCTTTGATAAAGGTGGCAGTAATGTACAATGGAGAAAGGACACCCTCTTCAATAAGTGGTGCTGGGAAAACTGGACAGGTACATGTAAAAGTATGAGATTAGATCACTCCCTAACACCATACACAAAAATAAGCTCAAAATGGATTAAAGACCTAAATGTAAGGCCAGAAACTATCAAACTCTTAGAGGAAAACATAGGCAGAACACTCTATGACATAAATCAAAGCAAGATCCTTTCTGACCCACCTCCTAGAGTAATGGAAATAAAAACAAAAATAAACAAATGGGACCTAATGAAACTTAAAAGCTTTTGCACAGCAAAGGAAACCGTAAACAAGACCAAAAGACAACCCTCAGAATGGGAGAAAATATTTGCAAATGAAGCAACCGACAAAGGATTAATCTCCAAAATTTACAAGCAGCTTATGCAGCTCAATAACAAGAAAACAAACAACCCAATCCAAAAATGGGCAGAAGACCTAAATAGACATTTCTCCAAAGAAGATATACAGACTGCCAACAAACACATGAAAGAATGCTCAACATCATTAATCATTAGAGAAATGCAAATCAAAACTACAATGAGATATCATCTCACACCAGTCAGAATGGCCATCATCAAAAAATCTAGAAACAATAAATGCTGGAGAGGGTGTGGACAAAAGGGAACACTCTTGCACTGCTGGTGGGAATGTGAATTGGTTCAGCCACTATGGAGAACAGTATGGAGGTTCCTTAAAAAACTACAAATAGAACTACCATATGACCCAGCAATCCCACTACTGGGCATATACCCTGAGAAAACCAAAATTCAAAAAGAGTCATGTACCAAAATGTTCATTGCAGCTCTATTTACAATAGCCCGGAGATGGAAACAACCTAAGTGCCCGTCATCGGATGAATGGATAAAGAAGATGTGGCACATATATACAATGGAATATTACTCAGCCATAAAAAGAAACGAAATTGAGCTATTTGTAATGAGGTGGATAGACCTAGAGTCTGTCATACAGAGTGAAGTAAGTCAGAAAGAAAAAGACAAATACCGTATGATAACACATATATATGGAATTTAAGAAAAAAATGTCATGAAGAACCTAGGGGTAAAGCAGGAATAAAGATGCAGACCTCTTAGAGAACGGACTTGAGGTTATGGGGAAGGGGAAGGGTGAGCTGTGACAGGGCGAGAGAGAGTCATGGGCATATACACACTAACAAACGCAGTAAGGTAGATAGCTAGTGGGAAGCAGCCGCATGGCACAGGGATATTGGCTCGGTGCTTTGTGACAGCCTGGAGGGGTGGGATGGGGAGGGTGGGAGGGAGGGAGACGCAACAGGGAAGACATATGGGAACATATGTTTATGTATGACTGATTCACTTTGTTATAAAGCAGAAACTAACACACCATTGTAAAGCAATTATACCCCAATAAAGATGTTAAAAAAAAAAAATTAAAAAATAAAATAAAATAAAATAAAATACATGAGTAAATGTACAAACATGCAAATAAATAAACATCTTATAGAAGCATTTTCTAGGGCATATAATTGCCAAATAATTTACCATTCACTTAAAATATAAAATAAACCCCCAAGATATTACTTTCTTAAATACAGTATCTTTGTTTTAGGTGAACATAAATAGTGTAGTTTAAATATACGTATGGGAGTATATTTTCTCAGCTCACATTATACATTTTAATCTGTTTACCTTATGGTTTTAAAAACAAAATATAACCACATAAGAGAAAATTATAAAGAGACACACAAGAGGAACATCCACTCCCATAATTTGATCCTCTGCTAAAAATCAGGTCAAACATTTAGCTTTATTTCATTTTAGTCAATTTTCCTAAGCACTTCCTTCTAGCATAACTGATTTTCGCCCTGCCCTCTTTCACACTAATGTATTAGAAGCAAATTTATAGAGCAAATACATTGTGATTTTATAGGATACAGAAAATTCCCTAAATTATTTTGAAAAAATTAACATTCCTTTGTTGTTTAGTATTTAGGTTATATTTTCAGGAAAGTGACATAAAGAACACAGCTAGAAACGTATCTGTGCATACAGCTTTCAAAAATATCTCGGATAAAACTGCTTTCCATAGGGACTTCCCTGGTGGCACAGTCACCAAAATTTGGATTTTTGCCTGGATATTTGATGTATTAAGGCATTAGTGTAATGTTTTTTAGATGTGATATGGTATTGTGCTTGTGTTCTTAAAAAAAAAGTTCTTATCATTTAGAGACATATGCTGAAATATTTATTGAAGCTATGCTATGTAGTCTGGGATTTACTTCAGATGATCTGGGGAGGAAAGTATTTAAAATGGGAGGATAAGTGAAAGGAGACAGGCACCAGTTGATGGTCATAGAAGAGGAGTATAAATTATTTTCTCTACTCTTGGATATGTTTAAATATTTCCATAAAAAAATACCAGCTTTTGCTCGTTGTTGTATAATTGTAAACATTTTCTACAGTGACGATACCTAGTGCCCTCATACTTTGCTGGCGTCCCTTATGGAAAACAAATTTTGGGGTTTTTTCTATAAATGTATTTATTTATTTTTGGCTGCACTGGGTCTTTGTTGCTGTGCGCAGGCTTTCTCTAGTTGCGGTGAGCGGGGGCTACTCTTCGTTGCAGTGTGCGGGCTTCTCATTGTGGTGGCTTCTCCTGTTGCGGAGCACGGCCTCTAGGCACACAGGCTTCAGAGGCTGTGGCGTGTGGGCTCAGTAGTTGTGGCTCGCGGGCTCTAGAGCGCAGGTTCAGTAGTTGTGGCACACGGGCTTAGCTGCTCTGCTGCATGTGGGATCTTCCTGGACCAGGGCTCGAACCCGTGTCCCCTGCATTGGCAGGAGGATTCTTAACCACTGAGCCACAAGGGAAGTCCCAACATGCAGATTTTCTGATCTACCCAATGGAGAACTGAGTCAGTATTTCTGTGGACTAGTGCAGAGGCCACACTTGGAGAAACTCACTTTCAAACAGAAAAAGTAGAGCATCTTCACTGTGCTTTTCATCAGTGGAAGGTGTTTCTAGCATGTTAGGGTGATTCGCTTCTGACACACTTGTCGAGGTATAAGGGCAGTAAACTTCGGGGTTTTTTCCCTTTCAGAAACCTCCTAGATTCCTTCATCGAGGCTCCTAGGTGTTCAGACTTCTTCCTCAAGTTTTCCCAGGGGCAACTGTAGCCACCCCAACTTTACCTGGCTCACGTGTGCTTTCACCTCTGCTTTCCGCAGTGTGTACTTGGGGAAGAGGGGCCCAGAGTGCACTAGACCACCTGCCCAGAAAGCAAGTGAGCATCTCCTCAGTACAGTCCTTCTGCCTTGACTCTGATGGGCAGGGATATGCCACTCTTCTCTCTGCACCTGCTACCGGAGAGGATGAAAGATAATGGTATTTAAAACACGGGGGAAATCTCTTTTAAATGTCTGTTTTATTAGATCCCTGTCACTTGATTTCCTCCCAACTTACTGAAGCCAGAATGTGCTCACAAACCCCTGTCCAAGCTGAATATTCAGGTTCGAGCCCTAAAATCAAAATTATACTAATGCCTTAATACAGCAAATATCCAGTCAACATCCAAATGTTCCCAACTGGCTGGTAAACTTTTCTTGGTTTGCTGGGATCAGGATACAAATAATGTCCTTACGTTGTAAATGGCAGCCCCATCTCTCCCGTCTCTTCATCTGTAGGTTCCCCTCCCTCCCCACCTCTCTTTTTCTTTAATTTACTTTTTGAAGAAATGAGGTCAACTGTCCTACAGAGTTTGTACTGACTGCATCTCATAATGACATTTATAACATGTGTCTCTATCTCCTTACTTCCTGTAAATCCGTAGGAGGATATAAAGGCTTGATCAGATTCGAGTTCAGTGTTTTGGAAACAGTAAATACCTCATAGAAGGTGCTTCCATCGGAAGGCACAAAATGTCTGGTTTCCTCTTTCTGTGGAGTCTTTCTTTGGGTTCATTTTTTTAAACATTATAAACAATTTAAAAAAATTTTTTTAATTCAAACAAAGGGATAGAAAAGAATATAAAGAATCCCATGTACCTGTCACCCAGCTTTAACAACTCACTGGCTTCCCTCTCCCTTGTTCTATTTTATCCACACCCTCACTCACTTCTCTCTCTTCCAAACCTACACTAACTTGAAGCAAATCCCAGACATCATATAATTTCATCTCTCAGTATTTTAGTGTATATCTCTAAAAGACAGTGATTTAAAAAAAAACCACTATAAAACCTAAGAATTTTAATAATTCTTTAATATCAAATATCTGATCAGTATTCCCATTTCCTCCATTGTATTATGAGATATTTTGTGCATTTGATTTTAATTTGCAGCACTGGATTATTGGTGGGTGAGAACATTTCTACTGTGTTTGGTTACTGGCTGTGAATTACCTTCTGGTGTCCTCTGCTTGCTTAGAATTAAATTGATGGGTTGACAATAATAAAAACTGATGACCATTTTTTGTTACAAATATTTTCTGAGTCCGTTATTCACCTACTAATGGAAGCTGGAGTGAGGCAGTCTGCCCTCATGTCCATCTACTACCCAGTGAACTTAAGCTTCCTAATTTAAGCATACTTTGTGACTCCTTCTACTGCTTCTAAGCTCAGGATTTCTCCCTTCCTTCAAAGATATAATGAATATTCAAAACTATTTTCTTCTGGTTTGTCTAAGTAATCTGCGTTGTTAAGTACATTCAGGTCATATACTGAGAAAGCTATTTAGGTTGTATAAACCCCAGAATTTATCTCCATGACCCCTACGTCACAGACACAGAAAGAGAATGGAGTTTTTATGACAGTGATATATTTCTACATGATTTGAATCCCTTGGTAAACTACCCATAGATTTATTTCCACTTGCTCCCAGAGAAAAATTCCAATCCCTTCTAGAGAAAGGGGAGCCCTGTCACCTGGTTTTAAAGCACTCTAACTAATTAGGGTGTTAATTAGTTCCTTGCAAGAATGAAAAGCAGGGATTAATTTAAATCACAATGAAGTTGGGGGGTGGGGTAGGGTTAATGGTTTCTTCTTTAACAGTTACCAACACATTTTAAATAGACCCAGACCCTTTTAAAAGGAGGGAATTTATGCTGCACAAGTTTGGTTACCTAGGAGACCCCATCTCTCCTTTCTACCAGAGCCTGTCCTCTCAGAAAAGCAGCTTCAATTAATAGACGGCTACTTTTCTAAGCCTCAATCGAATGGCCAGTAGGAGTAACAGAAGAAAAGTAAAACTCAAGTTATTACCTCAACTACAGCTTAGATTTTTTTTTTTTAAAGCAGGAATTCCCACGGTAGCAAAGTTGGATTATGATGCAAAGTACCAAGGAAAATTAAGCTACACATCTCACCAGTTTTCTATACTCTGCTTAAGACACCAAGGCGGGGGGAAAAAAAAAAAAGCGTAGACTAAGTGATTTAAAAAACAAGTGTAGCAAGAGTGTTGAAATGCTGAAGCGTTGTGTAAATACCAGCCCACAGTTGATATCACACTTAATGCTTGTAATCATCAACAGAAGTTTAGGGGAATGAGTACATTATGACTGAACGTGTATTAAATCAAGAGGCCGGATGATGGATGTTCACTAAACTTACTGTGGTAACCATTTCATGTTGTAGGTAAATCAAATCATTATGCTGTACACCTTAAACTTACACACTGCTGTATGTCAATTATATCTCAATAAAACTGGAAGGGGAAGAAAAGTTTGGTTGAAAGGATCAAATGCGGCAAAAGCACATCATTAATAATAATACCATTTGAAAGTTAGCTTTTATTAGATTAGCTTCTGAAGTCCCACTTTTCTTATACAGTGAGCCCAGGGTATCACTTTTGCATTACCGCCATATGATGGGTAACTTCATGTGTCAACTTGCTACGCTCTGGTGCCCAGTTGTTTGGTCAAACACCGGTCTAGATGTTGCTGTGAAGGTATTTTTTTTAGATGTGATTAACATTTAAATCAGTAGACTGAGTAAAGTAGATTATCCTCCATAATGTAAGGGAGCCTCATCCAAACAGTTGAAGACCATAAAAGACTTATATACAGTGGAATATTACTCAGCCATCAAAAAGAATGAAATAACGCCATCTGCAGCGACATGGACGGACCTAGAGATTATCATACTAAGCAAAGTAAGTCAGAAAGAGAAGGATAAATACCGTATGATATAACATGTGGAATCTAAAATACAATATACATCAACATATCTATGAAACAAAAACAGGCCCACAGACATAGAGAACAGACTTGTGGTTGCCAAGGGAGAGGTGGGGTAGTGGAGGGAAGGATTGCGAGTTTGGGGTTAGCAGAGGCAAACTATTATATAAAGGATGGAAAACCAACAAGGTCCTACTGTCTAGCACAGGGAACTATAGTCAACATCCTGTGACAAACCATAATGGAAAAGAATATGAAAAAGAATATACATCTATGTATAACTGAGTCACTTTGCTGTACAGAAGAAATTAATAAAACATTGTAAATCAACTATACTTCGATAAAATTGAAAAGACTGAGATCTCCCCCAAAAAGGAATTCTGCCTTCCGACTGGCTTCAGACTTCGCACTGCAGCATCGCTCTTCCCTGGGTCTCCAGCCTGACCTGCAGATTTCAGACTTGCCAGCCCTCACAACTATGTAAGCCCGTTCCTTAGAATTTCTAGAGAGACGGACAGATCTATATACACACAGACATGTATACACACATTTATACTCAGAGAAAGAGAGATCCTATCAATTCTGGTTCTCTGGGGAACCCTAACTAACACACACCATCACCATCACTCTACAGCTATGAAAGTGAAATTAAGTTTATATCTATCTGGTTGTTCCCACGTCATACAAACTTGGCTTTACAAATTTTTCACTAAAGTTAGAGAGCCTGTTAGCTTGCTGGCGCTGCTGTAACAAAATGCCACAGGCTGGGTGGCTAACACAACAGAAATGTATTTTCTCACAATCCCGGAGGCTGGGAAGCCAGAGGTCAAGGTGCCAGCAGGTTTGGTTTCTTCTGAAGCCTCTCTGGTAGGCTGGCAGGTGGTCGCCTTCGTGCACTGCCCTCAAATGGTCTTTCCTCTGTGTGCGTGCATCCCCGGTGTCTCCTCATGGGTCCAAATTTTTGACAACAGTCAGATGCGGTTAGGGCCCATCTTTCTAAAGGCCTCATTTTAACTTAGTCACCTCTTTCAAAGCCGTATCTCCACATACAGTCACATTTTGAAGTTCTAGGGGCTAGGGCTTCAACAATTCAGCCCATAACAGAGGGTCTATCTGAAACAAATCTGATTTAATATTAGCCTACACGGCATATATAAAACTCACTTTTGGGGGAAAGCAATTTAGGGATAGCCTTCCTCTAGATCAGTCAGAAGTGTCCAATGGAAAAAACATGCAAATATATGTCCACACTGGTTGGCAGAGAAAATAAAGAGATGATTTTAAAGAAGAGCCCCGGGCCTCCCTGGTGGCGCAGTGGTTGAGAGTCCGCCTGCCGATGCAGGGGACGCGGGTTCGTGCCCCGGTCCGGGATGATCCCACATGCCGCATAGCGGCTGGGCCCGTGAGCCATGGCCGCTGAGCCTGCGCGTCTGGAGCCTGTGCTCCGCAACGGGAGGGGCCACAGCAGTGAGGGGTCCGCGAACGCCAAAAAAAAAAAAAAATTGGCGGGCTTCCCTGGTGGCGCAGTGGTTGAGAGTCCGCCTGCCGATGCAGGGGACACAGGTTTGTGCCCCGGTCCGGGAGGATCCCACGTGCCGCGGAGCGGCTGGGCCCGTGAGCCATGGCCGCTGAGCCTGCGCGTCCGGAGCCTGTGCTCCGCAACAGGAGAGGCCACAGCAGTGAGAGGCCCGCGTACCGCAAAAAAAAAAAATAATAATAAAATAAAGAAGAGCCCCAAATCCAAGGCATCAAGGCAGACACTGAATTTTAGGCACTGATTCGTCACACTGATGATATATTACATCTTGCTCAGGGGTAGAAAACAGCAAGGACTTAGTTATTTGAGCCCGGCTACTGAGTCTCCCCACAGGCTAGACAGTAATTATAAAATCAGTTACCAAACCCTCTTAAGCCTGGGGCCAGGAATGATGTGGTAGGCATGATATTAAAGACACAGTTTTGACCATAAGTTGTTCGGTGCTTAATCTAACGACATCAGCAGGCAGCAGTGGAGACCGAAGGCCTTAGAGAAGACAGAGGAAGAAAAAATGGCAGTAGGGAGACAAAGAAGAAAAGAGGTAAGAAAGGGGCTGGAAGGAAGGAAGAAAGAGGGAAAAGATAAGAAATGGGAAAGGAACAGTGTGGGAAGGTGGGGCTTTGTCCCTCCTCTCTCAGTAGCACTGCACCATGTCAGGTCCCACCTCTGACTAATAACGAAAAATGCCAGAGCTTCTCATAAGAATAGCACGTGTACATTTCCAAAGAATTTTCACCTCTGTTATTCCTCATGTACCCCAAACAGCCCAGTGAGACCTCATGGAACTGTGAATGAAAAATGTTGCCTGCCGTGTCCGTAAAACAAAGGATGTCGCAGCCGTCAAGCCACTACAGCCGCCGATGGTGAGCCCTGAGGGGACTCAGATGGGGAAGAATAGGATCCTGGCCTGATAGCTAAGGTGCACATCAAAGGCATGATTTCAGTGAGCCCAGACTCTTGCACCTTCCCATACATAGAAAGCGATAATTCCTTAACCTCAGATATCTGGTTTTCTTTAATGAACAGTCATCTTTTGATGTCCCGACTGCCTGGTCTTTGTTGCAAAACCCCCTGTATCTCCTGGTTCCTCCCTGACCTCTTCGGAGCAGTCCCTCAGAGCTAGCTGAGACTCCTGTCTCCTGGGCTTGAAGTCCTCAGATGTCTGCCGAATAAAACATAATTCTCAATTTTAGCTTGCGTAATGTTTTTCAGTTGACAGAACTATTATTTTTATTTGACAAACTTAAAAAAATCTGAGACGGAGTCATTGAAGTGACTTGCTGAGACTGGAAGCAATTGAACATTTTACAGACTAACGCTCCTCCACAGAAATGATAAACAACTACAGTTTTTTTTTTTTTTTCCACCCCACCATCCCTCCCTTAAGCTTTCTGGTTCGTACATAATCAAACTATGTGATTTATATGTGTTTTTCAAATTCTGTGTTCACGCTTTCTCTACTAAAGTTCTTTTTTGGGCTTTATACTCCTGAGACCTCGGTTTGTTTAGCTTTAAAGATCTCTCTCTTGCAAACAAGTTCTGAGAGAAAAGTGATAGATACGTGACTATTTACTAGGAAAAATGAGAGTGATAATACTCGAAAGAACTCCTATCCCAAAGTAGAAGTCAACTCTCCCCCTCCAGAGGTTCCAAACACTACAACTTTTCTAGAAAAATCTAAATGAGTTTAAAATAAATCTCAGGAAAAAAAAGTTGATGAACTCTTATCAATGGGGATGAGGTAGGATACAGGTAACTCAGCTCTTGGCTGTAAATAAAATAAGGTTATGGCACTGGGATAAAGGTCAGTCCCTGGCTTCCTGAGTGTGTCTTACACCTTTGAGTTCAGTTACCAACACGCCGTTGACAACCAGACATTTCAGTGGCTTTCACATGAAAATCCAGGCTCAAGTTCAAAGCTGGAAGGTGATACCTGTCCTGGGACAGAGTTCAAAGTCCAGGCTCTTATGTTCAGGTCTCGGCTTTTGGTAAGTGCACCTGCTGGTGTGCTAATGCAGTAACCCAATGAACACCAGTGCTAGAATCTTCTGGGAGCTCTTCTGCCTATAAGCTTATAAACTGCTCATATACTGAGGCAAATTATATTTTCCAAAAATGGCACTGCAAGATTTCTGGTCCCATACACTCTTCCAGAACCCTGCCACCTGCATCAATAGGTAGAGTCTATTTCTCCTCCCCTTGAATCTGGGCAAGACTTCGTGATGGTTTCAACTGATGGAATGCAGCAGAGGTGACACCATGTAACTTCCAGGGCTGGGTCATAAAGGGTGATCCAGCTTCTGTCCAGCTGTCTCTCAAGGTGCTTCTCCTGGAAGCCAGCTACCATACTGTGAGGAAGCCCAAGCCACATGGAGGGGACAGAAATGTCCTGGCTGAAAGTCTCAGTGAAGGTCTTTGGTGTAAGCCTACATCAGCCATCAGACGATGAGTGAATGAGCCACTAGGTGATTCCCACCCCCAGCCCTTGAATCTCCCCTGCTAATTCCCACATCATGGATCAGGGACGAGCTGCCCCAGTGTACCCTGTCCAGAGAACTGTGAGTATAATAAATGTTGGTTTTACGCCACTAAATTTAGTAGTCATTTGTTAAACAGCCCTAGTAACTGGAATGTACATTAATACCCAGAGGCAGAAAGAATTCATTGATTAATATGATTTTATACATGTCTGGCTTTGGGTCTTCTTGTAGGTAGGAAAGCGTAGGCAGGAAGCAGAAACACAAGCATTTAAGTGCTACCTTCCCTGTGCCAGGTACCACGTCAAGTACGAGAAAACTTCAAAACTTCAACTGCTCCAAAATCCCCATGAGGTTTAAGTGTGAGCTCCATTTGTTTTGTTTTGTTTGTTTTTTTGTTTTTTTTTTCGATACTCGGGCCTCTCACTGCTGTGGCTTCTCCCATTGCGGAGCACAGGCTCCAGACGCGCAGGCTCAGCGGCCATGGCTCACGGGCCCAGCCGCTCCGCGGCATGTGCGATCCTCCCGGACCAGGGCACGAACCCGCATCCCCTGCATCGGCAGGCGGACTCTCAACCACTGCGCCACCAGGGAAGCCCGTGATCTCCACTTAAAGATGAGGAAGCTGAGGCACAGAAAGGTATAGTACCTTATCCAGGATCATACAGGCAGTGGTAGAGTTGCAGTTTGATCCCATATCTGCCTGAATCTAAAATTCACAATATTTTTGCTCTCCCAGTGGAGCCCAACCTGGAAGCCTTGACCCTGGGTGGGGGCGGGGGGTTGTGGGGGGCAGCAGCGGAAGAAGCCTCAATTTAGTGGCAATGAGAAAGTTCTGTTAATCCATGAGCAGCAGTCACTGTATGTCATACACCCTCTCACCCTCACCACAAACACACACTTTTCAAATAGAGTAAATTCCATAATAACTACAATTCAAATTCATTTCATACATTACTGATCTTGGTTTTTATTATGATTTTGGTACTGATTATGTATCTTCTCAACTAACATGATAACAGAATAGCTACTAGAAGTTAAAAGTCTGTAAACTTCTTACACATATATTAGGACAGGGTTTTCATACTTAAAAACATTGGGAACCATGAACCGTACACCTCCGTGCACAGAATTCACATTCATGCCTGGCAAGTTGGACAACTGTGTTACCACGGGAAAACTCAAGAGTTGCCAATGACCAACATTCCATTTGTGTTGATTTAATGAAGGTGGTTACCAAGGGATCGTTCTTAAATAGTGGGCACTGAGAGGAGAGGGTCCCCTCAGCCACAATTCATTAATTTGCTAATTGTGCAGCTTCCCTGGTGGCACAGTGGTTAAGAACCCGCCTGCCAATGCAGGAGATAAGGGTACGAGCCCTGGTCTGGGAAGAGCCCACATGCCAAGGAGCAACTAAGCCCGTGCGCCACAGCTACGGAGCCTGCGCTCTGGAGCCTGCGAGCCACAACTACCAAGCCCGTAAGCCACAACTACTGAAGCCCACGTGCCTACAGCCCATGCTCCGCAACAAGAGAAGCCACCGCAACAAGAAGCCCGCGCACCGCATCAAAGAGTAGCCCCTGCTCGCCACAGCTAGAGAAAGCCCGTGTGCAGCAACGAAGACCCAACACAGCCAAAAATAAATAAATAAATGTATTTTTTAAAAAAAATTTGCTAACCGTTCTCCCACTGAGCGCTGGCCAGCATTCTGTCTTTAGCTAATGATGATGTATGTGCCTTCCCACTTTCCATACACAGGCACGTGACAGGGATGGCGGGCAGAGAAGAATGGACCTGTCTGGGTCCTGGCCTCGCCTTGCCTCTGTCCTTCAGTGTATCCTCCTAAGCAGGCATCTGCTTCCCTTGGGATGAGAAGGGAGTGGTGGTAAGAGATGGGGGAACAACTTTATTACCCATCAGGAATGTAGGGCAAGTTCACTGCCTCCTTGAGAAACGGGAGCCCGCTCCATTCACATCTGTGCCAAAGAGGCAAGAATGCTGGTACTTAATGTGCCACAGAAAGGCTTCTTTCAGAAAAGAAAGGCAACTTCACCAGAGTCCTCTGCCGCCACATTCACATGGAATTCTGAGTAAGGCACACAGGGCCACCTCCAGCCTTCGAAAAATGGACATGCACGGGGTGGGTGGGATGCACTCTCTCTTCCCAGGACTCTTTTCTTTAGCTGCAGTCATCAGCATTCATACCCTCAAGAAGACCTGGCTTTGGGAGGCAAGTCCTACCATGTGACCACCCCCAGGCTACTCTCCCCTGCCCTAAACTCTTAGATCACTGCATTCCACAAGGATTTCTTTCTTCCCCAAAAGGGGGAGGTAAAGGAGGGGAATTACAGTATCTAATGAAGTTGGTTGGTGCCAAAACAACAAAGAAATTCCAATTCATAAAACCACATTTTATTAATTGTGATTTGATTTTTTTTTAAAGACTTTGATTTTTTTTTTTAAAGACTATGTGCCTATATACCAAAACCCGTGATTTCTACTTGTGAGCTGTTCACCTCTGATTAAATGGGGAAAAAAAGAAAATAAGACTCAAGATTTTTGAAAACACTTTCTTATTATCATTAACTTTACGTATGTGAAATTCAAATTTAAGGATTTTTTTTGGTGGTAACTCTTCAAACTAAACAGTCTTAAAATGAACTACCAATTAACCACTGCTTCGTTCATAAATGAAAGAAATGTATGTCTTTCATCTTACGTGCACAACTAGGATCCATTACACACACACACACACACACACACACACACACACACACACACACTTTTAAGATTCACATACTGGTCACCAACAGTCAGAGAACATATCTCCCAACCACAGAGAAGAAGCTTTAGCCCGAAGGGTCCTCCATTCTCTCCTAGAACCTCATCAATCTCCCATCCTTGGCAGAAGGCAGCAAGGAAAGACAGTCTCCCAGGTAGGTATCTGGTCTACCCAGGCTCTCTCCCTTTCCTTTTAAAAGAACCTAGAAAGCAAGCGGAGGAAGTAGAAGGGTAGAAGAAGTGGGAGAGAAGATATGTTAAGAAATTAACCCCAAATTCATAATTAGCTAGCCACATGGTTAAGAAATTAACCCCCAATTCATAATTAGCTAGGCACATGACAAAAGCTGTGGACATTTCTGACTTTCACTTTATTTTCTGAATGGAGGTAGGATCACTGATCTAGGAGCTGCAGGGCCCCCAGGGGAACTGGCCAAAGCCAGGAGCTTCTGCTTCACCGGGATTATCACGTCCAAACTCCTATTATCTCAAAAGACGTGGGCCCCGTGAATCCACCCATACTTATCCTTTAAAACCTATGCCTTTCCTATAAATACAGAATAAATACAGAATATTTGCCTGTTTGCCTCACCGCTTGTCACAGACAACTCCAGATGTGTACTATCAGGCACTTCCAAGGGCAGAGTTCTTTACGGATTACAGATTCCTAGAGGACAGGAAATACGGTTGTTTTTCTTGCACTGTACCGCAATTACCCGAATATTGCATACAAAGACATACATTTCTGCCAGGAAATCTTTTTTTTTTTTTAATGGGAAGATGGATGATAACATTCTTAATTTATAACGGAGGTAACTGTGGTTCATTCATCCACTTATTCATTCATTCAGCAGAGATTTATTGAGCACCTCTTATGTGCCAGGCTGGGGATCCAGCAGTGAACTAGCCGAAGCCTGTGTCCTCAAAGGGCTGCTGCTGCTCTCAGGGAAGAAACAGGTCCCACACAAAGATGCAGGTATCATGTCACGGGTGATAAATGTTTAAAAAGTGGAAGTGAGGATAGGAAGTGACAGGAGTGTGTGATTTGAGGGAGGAGGGGTCAGGGAAGATGTCTCTAGGTGACATCTGAGCAGACAGATCTGGAGGAAGGGATCCCTGCAGATGCCTGGGGAGAAGCCTTCCAGGGTGGGAACAGCACGTGAAAGGCTGGGTGGGCTCAGGAACTTACAAGCAAGCCTGGAGCAGAATAAACGCAAGGGAGGCTTACAGACCTGGAAAGGACTCTGCTTTAACTGAGTGGGATGGGAAGCCACCCAAAGGACTCTGAGCACAGAGTGACAAAAAGGATCACTTGCAACCAATTCTGTTAAGTCAGGACAATGAGAGGCAGGCAGTCTGTGGACCTGTTTTGAAGATACAACTACTATGCTTTGCTGATGTGACACAGAGATGAGGGCATTTGCATTAGACAGGCCTGGAGTCAAACTCCAGCTCTGCCGCCTCCTAGCTGTGTGACCTCAGGGAAAAGTTTTAATTTTTGAGTGTCAGCTTCTTCTGTAAAATGGGGATAATAAATACCTTCACTGCAAAAGTAGAAACACTATATATAAGCACCTATTACAATCCCGGGGTACTTTTTTAACGAAAGATAAAAGAGGATTTTTTTTAACCCAAATTTCCCTGACCCCCAATACAACAACGTTCTTGCAGGGCGACGCCAGGAGAATTTTCATGGCCTTAAGGTCCCCTTCTCTGGCCCACCTTTTCTTTGATGGATGGCGTTGACTTTCATTACATGTGTGTTGTTTTCAAGGTTGGTTTACTGAAGTTCTAATCTGAATAGAATCAGCAAACACCATCCATGCCCCCTATCCGAGAGGTGGACAGAAATAGTAAATGAAAAACAAAATCCTAAGGCTGAGAATTTCTGACAATGCCAGGAAGGTATTTGGACACAGTATTGCTAATTGCATATTAAACACTACTGGCTCCTGTACTCAACAAAAGAGGGTAAATTATTATTATATGTTATTAGATTTTTTAAGCTGGGTGTTGCTTCCTTTCCTGTCCAATAACTAGAGGCCAATATTTCTTACTTATGGCAACATGTGTTCACAATCGTATGACCTTGAGTCCAGGAAGGAGTGAAACCACTCAGCCCTGAAAATCAAACAGAAAATCATTTTTCCGGCTTCTCGGCTGGAATGTCCGCTAGGAAGTACATATACTTAATTTTGGTTCCCTCCACTTTCCCATCCCAATTAACCCAATGCCACATTCACACGGTTGCCTCTCTAAAAATCTGAAATTATTTTGCAAACCTCAATTGTGTTTAATGTGACTTTTAAAGCTGGTCTAAAGAACACAGGTTGAGGAACAGAAACCATCAAGTAGAGGATTAAAATGATTTATTAATGGATGCTTTAAAAATGGTAGAGGGACCTCCCTCGTGGTCCAGTGGCTAAGACTCCGCGCTCCCAATACAGGGGGCCCGGGTTCGATCCCTGGCTAGGGAACTAGATCCCCCATGCTGCAACTAAGAGTTCGCATGCTGCAACTAAATATACCACATGCCACAACCAAAAAAAAAGAAAAGAAAAAAAAAATGATAGAGAAATCTGGTGATGGAGCCTTTATAGTTGAAAGTTAGAAATCGACCTGAAGAATTTAAACAGTTTTAATAGAACTAAAACTCACTACTCAAAAAGAAAATAAAATTCACTGGCATACTCACTGAAGGTGCTCTGAAATACTTATATTCACCTTAAAATTCACCTCGCAAAGATTGTACCTTCATCTGAACTCTTAAAGTCTTTTACATCACTCATGCTGCACTTAGATTCTGGTCTGAATACTCTTCTTCTACATGTAAATGTCTTGTCCCCCCGCCCCCCCCCCCCCGGTGAAAAGTGCAGGTTCCCCAAAGGCAAGAACCATGTCTCCCAATTTATGTATGGATCCGGGACCTTGCCCCTGGCAGGTACTAAACGTGTGTTCTGACATATTATGTGCTCTCCTCTACGAAGCTGCATTTCTCCAAGGCTGTTCTGTGCCTCAAGCTGCAGCCGTAAGGGTTGTGAAGCAAAGAGTATTACCATGTGGCATACTCCCCCCACCCCACGTACAACCCTCCCCTTTCTTAGACATTTACAATGTGCATTAACAGCTTAAAGGCACCAAGCAGTCCTGTAATAAAGAAACCTATTTATTTTGCTGAACGGGACATTCTCCAAACTTATTTGACACAGGAAACTTTTCTTGCTTACAACGCCTGTTAAAACTCAGCAGTGCCACTTGGGGAAACTGTCCTGAAGTATCTGGAACAACATTCTGTATATAAAGTGCTCAGTAAGTAACATATGTGAGACATTTTACAGTTTACAAGGCACTTTCAACACATTATTATGACTGAACTCCCTCAATAGACAGACTTATATAGTAGGAAATTATAAAGAAGGGAAACTCTGTCTTCCTTTCCTCCAACCCCCTCGAGTTTTCAATCACATTCCTTCCTTCATGCATCTATCAGCTGAAAACTCCTTTCCTTTAGGACTCTGAGTCACTAAGGATACAATGTGACAACTTATTTCTCCCATAAAGGGACTTGTTCCCACTTCTTGGAACTGAGAGGGTCCTTAGATATAAACTCCAAACTGTTCATTTTACCCTTGGGGGGGTAAAAAGGCAGGTTTTAGTTTCAGGAAATCTACCTCAGAGACACACAGAAATTAGGTGACTTGGTCAGTAATGTGATTTTAGCTTACAGGAAACTCAAAGTTCCAAATTTAGAGATACATGAATAAGGATTAGGTTCAACTGTATATGAAAGAAAACCCCAAATAACGGTGGCTTAAACAAGATACAAGTGTCTACATATAAACAGAGTCTGAGAGGAGTCAGTCCAGAGCTGACAAGAGAACCCCACAGACAGTTGAGATTGGGGCTCCCTCTATCAGTTCCACCAACTTAATACAAGGCTTCCATCTTTAAGGTCACCGCAGGGCCCAAAATGGCAGCTGGAATGCTAGCCATCAAGTCCTGATCCCAGGCAGAAAAACAAAAGATGATGATGGAATAGGCAAAAAACATGTAGCTTTCAGCAGAGTGGTCAGACCCCTATGTAGAATTTCCCCAGACCCCCATGTCAAACTCTCATTGGTCACACAGCCAAAACTGTGTGAAAGAAGTGTGCAAAGAAGGCTGAGAAATGTGGTATTTGGGCTGAGCACACTGAATCCCAAATTTTAAAAACGAAGCTCTATTACTAAGAAAGAACAGGAAAATGGATATTGGGTAGTCCACTAGCAATCTCTGTCAAGAAGAAGGAATACGATGTTAGAATCTTACTATCTTAGGATGCTGGTCAGAAGCCATTTCGTCGGTGTTTCTCAAGTTCACTGATAAGAATCATGTGTGTGGGGTGGTGGTGGAGGGGTGGATAGGCTCCATCCAGATCTACTGAACCAGAACCTCCAGGGAGAGGACCTAGGGAATCCCTGTTTTCAACAAGCACTCTATGTGATTCTTATCAAGCAAGTTTGGGAACCACTGAAATCTAATCTTCCACCCAACTTGGCAGTCTCAGCAAATTCCTGAGCCTTGGCGCTCCAGAGGCAGTCAGTCCATCCTTGAGCAGCGAGAGACATGGACATCCTTCCTCTTAACTGACACAACTTCCATCAAAGAGCCAACCTAACAGGAAGAACCCGAGGGGGCCTCACCGTTATGGAATTATACCAAAGTAATTATGAATTGGGCAACCAAGTGCCTTAACCAACCAGCTCTATCACGTGAACAAATATGATTGCTAAAGAGAAAAACCACAGGCCTAAAAATGGTGTCACCTGTGCTAAAGCCCATAATACCAAACTTAGATTTAATACTAACCTAACAGCAGTTTCGACTTTCACCAGAAATGTAACCTTAATCAACCAGTCTGGAATTTTCTGATCAGCACCAACGAGGTCATCTGTGCCACCTGGGCCCTCTCTCAGCACCCCCACCCCCACCCCCAGAGGAAGAAGGGGTGGCAATCTGTATGATAAAGACCCTGCCCTTCCCTTTTCCCTCCCTAAGATGATGTCCTGGCCTAAAAAAAATCATCCTTTCTTTCCTTGGCTAATAGCCCCCTGCCCCTTCCTCCTATAAAAACCTTCCATTTTGTACAATCCCTCGGAGCACCCTTCTGGTTACTGGATGGGATGCTACCCATTCATGAATCACCTAAAAAAGCCAATTAGATCTTCAAATTTACCTGGCTGAATCTAGTGTCTTAACACGATCATATAAAACCAGCCCATTTCCTTACAGAAAGCTTTAGAAGGATGGTTCTCTGATTGTTTCAATCATACTTTACCAACTGGGACTAAGTCTGACAAGCGTCAAAGCCTCCCAGGCTCCGGGGTGCCCTGGGGTGAATCCGGAAGCTCCAGCAAGGTTGCCTGAAGTTGGCTGAAGGTCTCTAGCCTATGACTGGATGGGTTTCTCTTTGAGGATTAAAGTAAAGCTACAGGTCAAAGGTGGAGTGCACTCTCACTTACTTCTAACATTTAGAAGTCAGCTATTCCTGATCTGTACTCCTATTTCCCTGTCCACTGCGACATTTATTTCCTCCAAACAAATGTACTAAGGACCATGTATTCTACCATCCCAGTAGTTCTGGAACCAAGGGGGACCCAAGGACACACTTGCTGTCATGAATGAACCCTGGGACTGATGGGGGATTCTGATTTCATTTGCCATCTAACCCAGGCTAATAGTGAGAAAAATCTGCTGAGGCGGAGGGCCCTAAATCACACCAGAAACTGCTTCTATCTGCCACGACCTTTCCACAGAGGAAAATGATTCCAACCCGCATTTAGTCTGATGTTTCTTTATGAGTGAAGAATTATACCTTTAGAATGAATAAAAGAATGAAATAAACATGTTAAAGGAAGATTCTTTTTCATGTTTTGGTGTGACAGTTTGAATTCTGTTCTCCAAAGAAAAAGTCCTATTGAAGTCTTAACCACTGGTATATCAGAATGTGACGATATTTGTAAATAGCGTCTTTCCAGAGGTAATTAAGTTAAACTGAGGTCAACAGAGTGAGCCCTAATCCACTGGACTTATAAAAAGGGAAATGTGGACAGAGACAGACACCTGGAGGGAAGGCAGAGGAATGGAATGAGGCATCTACAAACCAAAGAATGCAAAAGATTGCCTGCAAACTACCAGAAACCAGGAAGAAACATAGGAGACAAGTTTCAGAGGCAAACCTTGCTTTCAGACTCCTAGCCTCCAGCACCGTGAGACAATAAACTTTTGTTGTTCTAAGTCCCTCTGATTACGGAGCTTTGTTATAGCAGCCCTAGCAAACAAATGGAATTGGTTAGTGAGAATGTATTTCTTCACTCAGGTCAAATTCAATGTCCCTGATGTAAGACTGAAGCTATCTGCCAGCACAACTCAGTCTGAAAACAGAACAAAAAAACTCTGCAAAAGTCCATTTGAAAATAACTGAAATTGCATCTAAATGTAGGCGTTCAATTGCATTTGCTTTCTCCAGAAAAAAGACCAGGTTTTTCTACTTCTTATCATGGTGGGGGGCGGGGGTAGGTAGTGGGTGAAGATGGAGGGGATTCATTGTGATGCCTCTCAGATGAGGAATATCTACCATACTACTTCCTTGCTACATGACCCCTTGCTATCCTGGATCAGTGGTTCTGAACACTTTCTGCTCAGGCTCCTCTCCAGAAGTTTTGATTCAGTTGGTTCAGGGGCAGGGGGTGAGAAGCAGAAATAGTCTGGGGCTTGGGTGTCTTTAAGCTCCCACGTAATTTTAATGTACAGAGGGAGTTAAGAACGACGCCCCAATATTACAGGAGTGATGCTTTCTTTCCATCAGTGGCTGGGGTCGGGGTGGGCGTCCAAAATTCAGACATAATTAGGAAAACCCGTCCTGTGGGAAATTCACACTCAGTAGCCAGACACTGAAAGCTGACTTTAGAGATCAATCTCCATATGAATAATAATTATTCCATCACGGTTTGATTGGCTAAATGGCTCCAGGCAGGCTCTCAGGCATCCAATTTTATCTGTGGCGCATAAGAGTCCTTTATATTCAATCCCACCCTCCATAGTTTTAACAGAAAGTAAAAATTTTATCTTAATTCTTTTTCAAGCTACTGATACTTTCACTATTGCAAGTTGGCAAAATATCTAAATCCAAAGCTACCCAGCACTTATGAAATAGGTCCTGAATACATTTAAGAAAAGTTTTTTCTCTTTCGCTTTGGTGAAAAGGGCAAGGTAACTCGCTGACAACTGTTCAGCAGCTGGCATGTTTACTCCATTGATCAGAACTCTACAGACTTCTTAAGAACTGTTAAATGTTTTTCTACTGTTAAATGTTAAATGAACTGTTAAATGTCTTCTTAGCTGCTTTATTACTTTCAATATGGTTCTAAAGAGCGTATTAAATTATATCTTCAATTACATGTAGATAAAACTTAGGAGGAGCTGAGCTTTTTCTGGACAAGATAACCTTTCCTTATTCTACTTCAGAAACAACACAAATTCATAAATACAGTCGACATCTAAGACATAAAGAGCCCTTTCCTTCCTTTCTCTCTCTCTTCCTATCTCAATCTCTTCTTTCGCCATTTTTCAAAGCTTTGGTTTTTCCCTTGGAGACAAGGTCAGAGACAGATTTCCTGTCTAAGGCTCTGCTTTGTGCTTAAGGAAACATGAAAAAAGACCTGCATATTTCAAAAGAAGGTCATTATAATCACTATATACAATAGGATCACATTCTTTCCCCTGTTCTTAATTAGTAGAGATTACAAGAAATGTCACGGGCAAGAGGAAGAAGCGTGTACATTCTGACAAGGTACTGCGGGAGACTTGAACACACTTCAATTAAGATGTGCATTCTTTTTCTCCAGATGCCCGTGGGACTTTGCGCAACTCCAGTACAAATAAATGTACTGCTTTCCGACTCTCTTACAGAAGCAATTACCAGTGGATGCAGAGATGAATGCGAGAGCAGAGGGGGCTGGAAAGAGACTTGAACAGGAAATACAGAACTTTAAAGCTTAATGGGACTTTTGAGAGCATCTTATTTTACCCACGTGGGAAGCCAGAGAGGTGAACTGACTTGCAGGAGTCTCACACATGGAATTGGCAGCGCTAAGATCAGTAAATGCAGCCCGCAGCTCTGTCCACCAAATTGGCCGCCCAGTCTTGACGCCATTCAGAAGAAACAGTAAAACGCTGAGCCAACACCCTTTTTGCCTCTGTGGCCTCATGTTTTGCATATTTATCATCTCTTAATATGCTATAACTGATGGCGGCGGTGGTGAGAGCTGGAGGTCTTGATTGAATTACTGCCTCTTGTTAAGAAGATAAAAAGCTTTTCTGGAGTGGAAAGAGGATATTTCTCATGACAAGCGATTCACAGTACAAAAATTCAAGGTCAAAGAACCATGTGTGGCATATCCAGAGGGGGCACAAGCATTACTTCTGTGCCCAGAAGATGGCACAGATAACCTAGGGTTTCAAGCTGAGACACCAACAAAGAGTACACCACACAGATCAGGATGAAAAAGCTTACAGTACCTAGTGCTGTGGCATGACGATACAACAAGCAAAACACCAATGCAATGATGTTCCAAAATAAAAATTTCTTCCCCGAGTTCAGAACTCCATGGCTCAAGTGTCATCTTTAAACTGTCAACATAAGTGTCTGAAGATCAGCCTCAAATCCATTACTCAGCCAGAGATATTTTGAGTAAAAGGGACCTCCAAATAGGACAAAAGCCATATAAAGGCAGAAAATAATCCTTAAGAGGCATTATATTTACTTTTACTTTATAAGAAATCTTCATCGCGCTCAGTTTAATGAGCAGCTTTTAATACAGGAAGATACACACATTCCATGGGTCACAAAGCCAAGGCTGCTGAAGTGGGTGATTTAGCGTTTCAGGGAAAAATATGAATTATATGAAGGTCAAGTCCCTTTTAAAAAGTATATTAGGAGGCATTACAAAAATAAGGAAGTGGTTATAAATCTGAATTCCAAGAATGGTAACTCCCTTGTATGGACAGAGCAAAACGTTAGGGCAGAACAATTACATTCCTATGATAACAGAAAAAACACACAAAGGCCAAAATCACAGTATTTAAAAAATGTATTAAAAAAATAATAAAATAAAAACAAATAAAAAATGCATTTCATTGAGATGCTCCGTATTGAAATTAGTGTGGCTAAACCAGCAGCTACAACTCAAATTCCTCTTAAGTTTGGAGGGCAAATGGTAGGCTATGACTTTTTCAAACACAGAGGTTGTTGGCATACATCAAAAGAAGAAAGGAGAGGGGCTGTAAATCGGTCCCACAAAGGCAAATTTAAGTGAGCGGGGTGCTGCTCCCAAGCGTGAAGACTCAGAGCTGATTGTGCTAATGTAAAGAAATGACTTGGGTGACCAGTTTTATCACTTTACTTGTCTTCCAGGTGTGTGGCTTGCTTTTTCAATTCTTTTGTTTCTTGTTAGTGTCTAACACAGTGCTGTCCAAGAGAAATATAATGCAAGCCACATCTTATATTTTCCGAGAGCCACATTTAAAATGTAAAAAGTGGGACTTCCCTGGCGGTCCAGTGGTTAAGACTCTGCGCTTCCGATGCAGGGGACGCAGGTTCGATCCCTGGTCGGGGAACTAGTATCCTACATGCCGCACGGTGCAGCCAAAAACAAACTAAAAAAAAAAGCCAAACAAATTTTTAAAAATGTAAAAAGAAACAGACGAAATGAATAATGTTTCATATAACCCAATATAACCAAAATATTATCATTTCAGCATGAAATCAACATGAAAACTGTTAACAGGATATTGTACATTCTTTTTTTTATACTAAGTCTTCAAAATCCTGTACGTTAACAGTACATCTCAATTCCGAAGCTACTTTATCAGAAATATTTGATGTGTATTTAGATTTCATGAAATTTACTCTTGAACAGGTAAATTCACAAACTTAAGTTGTTCCAAACTGAAAAGTTTCCAACATCTCAAATGAGTAACCAGTTTTAAATTTAAATTAAAAATAAAATTTTAAATTCCATTCCTTAGTCACCCTAGCCATGTTTCAAGTGGCTACAGGAGGGGACAACACAGGTCTCATACAAACATCCCTGTCCCACCCTCACAGGAATCATTTCTCTTTCCGACTTCCCATGGAATATAAAAGCTGGGCAATAAGCAAATGTCAGTCCATAGGGAGAAAAAAATAATTCCTTCATTATCCAAAACCATCATGAAATTCAGCTTACGGAGTACAGAAATGGAAGAAATGTTTTAAAAAATAGATTTGATAGATGAGTTTATTACTGGGAACAAAATTAGAAAGTATTTGGAAAAGGGATCTGAATATCTTGAGCATTTTTAATCTTATTTAATCTTCACAATATCCTAGGAGGGAGGTACTTTTCTCATATTCCCCTTTTATTGAATACGAATCAGAGGCTCAGAGAGGCTAGAGCTAGTAAGTGAAGCGCACAGAAACTGGGCTTAACTAATGAATGAAATTAACTCTTAGGAGATAACTTTATGGATTCTGTATACAAAACACTGTCCAGCCAGTCAAGTAATTCTGGATACTGATTCCCTTGTAGATTTTAGGAAAGACAGAGCACACTGATGAAGTGTTTTGAAGTGTTCATCTACACAGCTCTCCATTTTTGTTCAAAGTGCCATAAACTAACAATCCTTCACTTTCAGTGGTGATGCAACGTTCTCTCTCACAGGACAAAAGAATCTCCTGGGGTGAGTCCTAGCAATCAGCAGTTGCAAAGCTTTCTGGGTGGTTGTCATGTACAGTGAGGGTTGACAGCTACAGAGCCCGATTGGACCTCAAACTTGAGTTTGCACCAGAATTGCCTGGGGTCGGGGGCTTGGCTGGTCTCCACTCCCAGAATTTCTAGTAAGGCAGCCCCAAAATTTGCATCCCTAACAAGTTCCCCAGGAATGCTGATGCTGACGTCTAGGCATTGCACTTAAAGACTGACTGAACTATAAGAAAGAAAAATGCACTTAAATGAGGTAAAGAAAAGAACCACCACAAATTTTCTTAAGAACCTTGTTCTGTAGGGCAATTTACTAGGCTCGGGATCATATCAGCGGAGGGCCTAGAAGACAACTCCTGGAATCTGAGATGTGCTGGATGCCACAAGTTGTAGCCTCCTACTTTCAGAGCAGAAGATACCAAAATGCAGACCGAGGCCCCAGAGCTGCTTTATCCAGAAGCTACTGAGGCTTAAACCTCAGGGACCCCTCACTTGTATGGGTCCCTCGCAAGGGGCAATATGCTCCCAGAGCATGTACGTATATTTTTGTTTGTTTGTTGTCTTTGTAAAATTTGTAAAGTAAAATCTTTGGGTATTTTTTAAAAGGAGGACTCCCATATATTTTGGTATAAACCTCAGGCTCCACAAAACTTGGATCTGTCCTTGGAGGCCTCTTACCCTGTTCATATCTTCCAGATTTTTTCTAGGAATAGAAAAACATTAAAAATTTTTAAACATCACAAATATGTTTAAGAACTTGCTTTTATCACTCAATAATAATATACAAAACAGCTTTCATTAATAGATGCCTGCAACATGTTTAATGGCTTTGTAATATGTACCCAAAAATACACTCAGCCAATCTTTTTTTTTTTTTTTTACTATAATGCTTAAGTGTTTTCTAGTTTAAGAGTATCACCAAGGTGAATATCCTTAAGGCTAAATATTTTTGCCCATCCTTATTTCCTAAGTATTACTCTAAGTGTTGATATGTACCATATGCATTTGCTTTTCGTTTGTTATAATTATAATGTAATATAATTTTGTAACTTGAATCTCTCTCCACTTAATTTATTAAATGCACTTTCCCAGTTGCTACATAATTTTTTAAGCTTAGTATTTTTAAGAATTCTAGAACATTCCTCTCTGTGGATGTAACATAATTTATTTGCCTACTCCTCCAACATATGGGTTACTCTCCATTTTTTATTAATGTAAATAATACGACCAAAAAAACTCCATGTTTTAGATTCTTTTCTTCACATAGCTTCCCTTAAGTGGGCCAAAAATTATAACAGTGGCTAACCCAATAGATTATTCATAAAACAGCTTTATGGTAGAGAAATGAAATGTGTGAACAGGGCTCACAATGGGCTTGAAAATATCAAAGCCTCGAAGATAAGTAGCATTCACCACCATTATACCTGGAGCCATGAACTGAGACCTGTGTCTGTCTTGAGGGCTTACCAGACTATTCTAGAGAATTCCTCCCCAGCGAGGAGCAAGTTGTCCAGACTCTTTCTGACAAACGTTGGCTAAATGATGCAGAAATGTATAAAAAAATTGAACAATAATGCTATTATGGGTTTCCTTTAAATGAGGTTGGCACAGCTGCCCCATCATAACCTGGACCTAAGCACTGTTTTGTTTCTGGTAGCGAGTGGCCGTGTTCTTAATCAATAACAGTCAGGCTCTCTCATGACCAAAGAGACAAAGTCAGTAAGCTGGGTCTAAATTTAGATAATTTTTGCCCATAGGACACAAGCTAATTAGCCTACACCAGGTCCAAGTTCATGACTGGTCTTGTTGATGTGGTTCTCTAACCACTTCAGCTAATGAGCTACAGACGCCAAATAATTTCACAGCCTGGATACAAAACCCAGGTAGGTTGTACATGACAAGCCAGGCCCTCTGATGATGCTTGTTAATGTCACATAACACAACCAGAGGTGGCCAAGAGGACATTCAGACCACTCTAAAGGAAACCCACCCAGAAAACCCCTAGGCCCTTTTGTTTCCACCCATGACATGGGGAGAGCAGTAAATATTGAGCAAAGAAGGGCCGGAGGAATGAGGGGGTGACACTGAACTGTCAGTGTTTCCCTGCCGCTTTCAGCATTCATTCATTCATCACACTCCCTGGAGCAGGAAGCTGGGCTGGATGCTGCAGACAGAGCAAGAAAAACGATCTCATCCTGCCTGCCTTGACCCAGCTGCCTCCTGTCACCCAAACGCATCAGCTCACTGCAGGGGAAGGGTAGAAATGGCTTTGCAAATGCACTGGAAAAGGCAGGAGTCTACAGTACCAGAGTCCCTTGACTGCAAGACTTACTTGCCGAACACTCACCAGAACTTACCAGACAACCCATCTTCCAGCTATTCACGGGGCACGGGCTGATGCCCTAAGACCTGTCCCAGTGCCACATCCACCACTCAGGGGACAACTATGTCCCAAACAGTCACAAACACAGCCAGGCCAGTCTAAGTGCTGCCCTTTGTTATTTTAAAAACAGAAAGCTGTACAAACATTACTTAAGTCTCAGGTCCCAATGCGCATTTTAGGTCCTCCTTTCCACTGCCCGATCCTTCCAGAAAACAGGTCTAACTGCTTTGCTTTCCATATTCTCCACCAACCTCTTATCTCTGGCACCAAAATCAGACCGGATCAGTGTGAATCTGGCTAGTGGGCTTCACCGAAACATGTTCTGGTCATAGTTTATCCGTAATTATCATCAGTCAGTTGCCACTGGACAATGGAAAGAAGAATTTGAAATTCCAGGCCTCTACTTGGCTGGCTGGAATCATATTTTGCATCTCTGACAGCAAACACCCGTGCACAGCGGCCATCACAGACTGGGGGAGGCGTGGCTTCAGGGGCCAGAGTCCCCAGGCACAAGTCCAGGTTCCTGCTTTGCCTCTGTGATTTGGACAAGTGTTATGTTGAATTGTGTCCTCCCATAATTCATACGTTCAAGTCCTAACCCCCAGTACCTTATTTAGAAATAGGGTGGCGGCAGAGGTGATTAGCTAAGATCAAGTCATTCTGAAGAAAGGTGGGCCCCTAATCCAGTAGTACTGCTGTCCGTATAAAAAGGGGAAATTTGAACAGAGACCCACACACAGAGAATGCATGTGAAGGTGAAGGCAGAAATCTGGGAGATGCATGTATAAACCAAGAAAACGCCAAAGACTGCCCGCAAACCACCAGAAGCGAGGAGGTGGGGCAGGGAACAGACTCTCCCTCCCAGCCCTCCAACTTGCTGACACGTTGATCCCGGACTCCCATACTCCAGAATACGAAAGGATAAATTTCTGTTGTTTAAACCACTCCACTTAGACCACTTTGCTAGCAAACTAACACAGCAAGTTAACTATGTCACAGTTTTCTCATCTGTAAGATGGGGATAAGAACGGTACTCCTCTAACAGAGAGAATAAACAGATTACAATTTGGTGTTTAGAATAATGCCTGGCAGAGAAGTGCATTTGAAGGTTAATATTCTAATCAAGAAGATTCTCACTCTTTTTTTTTAACCTCTTGAAGTTTCCTAATGTCTCTTCCCACCAAGTTGCTTAGTAAAAGGCGAGTGTGATAACAGCCCATGCCAGATTTCTCGGGAGATGCAGGAGCTCTCTCGCTTGGCTGGGTGCCCAGGCCAGGGTGTGGCCTTTGTGGAGCAACAGGAATCTCGATTTCCTCCCTGCTCTTCATCCCACACCCACTCAAGGCACCTCATTCTTTCCCACCCCACGGCGGCCACCACCTGAGCCTCGGCCCTAGTCCTGGCCCTTTCCTCCAGTTAGTCTCTCAAAACCCCCGAATCATCCTAGCGCCCCAAGCGCGATCATCTTCAAACCTCAATTCTTCCGTTTTACCCACATCACCCACCCCCAGCTTCCGATGCTGTGCAGAAGTCCATCCCTCCCACCTAACTTGATAACTCTGTGCATCTCCCTCTTCTGTTGGTCTCTCCTCACCCCCACCTGACTCTGGACGTTCCCTCACCAGTACTGGTTTCCTCTGTTAATTCTAACCTACAAGTCAAGAAGGCCCAGCCTCAAATTCACCTTTCCAATGAAGCCCTCCCTAAACTCCTATAGTATTTATCGCCTGGATGCCTGATTTTGTTTTGAATGACACAAGCCTTGTGCTGCTGTACCTGTTTCATGCATGTCAAGCACAGTATCTCAACTAGACAATAAACGTAGAGTCCATTCATTCATCACACACTACTAAAGACCTACTAATGTGAGGCAACAGGCAAGGCATCAGGGTAATGGGTATCATTAGTTACCATTTATCAAGAATGTACCGTGTGCCACATTTTATCCTAATCCTCACGACGATGCTGGAAGGTGCTGGCATCACCCTGGTTTACAGACGAGAAAGCCAAAGATGAGAGATTATGTAACTTGTCCAGTATTGCATAGATAGTAATAGATAAAACTGGGACAAGACAGAGAAACAGGGCTGAGAAATAGTATAATGGGTCAGCTGTAACCAGACCCCAAAGAATGTGGATTAAGGCATTGCCCATTTGGAAGGATGTCAATAATTATCACATACAGGCATACGTCAGAGATATTATGGGTTCAGTTCCAGACCTGCAAATAAAGCAAATATTGCAATAAAGCGAAGCCAAGAACTTTTTACTTTCCCAGTACATATAAAAGTCATGTTTACACTATACTGTAGTCTATTAAGTATATGATAGCATTATGTCTAAAAAAACAATGTATATAACAATGAAACAAATATAACAATAATGAAAACGTTTGAAATATTGTGAGAAATGCCAAAGTGTGACACAGAGACACAAAGTGAGCAAATGCTGTTGGAAAAATGGTGCCAATAGACTTGCTCGACGCAGCGTTACCACAAACCTTCAATCTTTAAAAAATGCAATAACTGCAAAGCACAATAAAACGAGGTATGCCTGTACATGATATATATATATAATATGACAATGCCATATATACATATATGTATGTGTGTGTGTGTGTATATATATATATATATATATATATATATGAAATAACCATTGACATCCTTCCAAATGGGCAATGACTTAATCCATTCTTTGGAGTCTATATCCGTATCTGAAGACAGAGCTGTACATTACATTCATTAATGCCTTAGATTAAACAGGCATGCCCCTACTACGTTTGTGGATGACTCAATATGATTATGATGAGTCAGAATTTAATGCAAGAATCAGAGCAACAGATTTATTGAACAAATTTAACTAAGAAAATAAAATTTAACTGGGATAAACATAGTGTCCTGCATTTGGGTTCAAATATCCAACAGTGCAAGCGCACAAAGAGAATGACAGGGCTTTGCAAGCAACAGTGGAAGAAAAGAATCAACAGTAAACTGAGTATGGGGGCTTCCCTGGTGGTGCAGTGGTTAAGAATCCGCCTGCCAATGCAGGGGATATGGGTTCAAGCCCTGGTCCGGGAAGATCCCACATGTCTCAGAGCAACTAAGCACGTGAGCCACAACTACTGAGCCTACGCTCTAGAGCCCGCGAGGCACAACTACCGAGCCCGCATGCTACAACTACTGAAGCCCGCATGCCTAGAGCCTGTGCTCCGCAACAAGAGAAGCCACCACAATGAGAAGCCCCCGCACCGCAACGAAGAGTAGCCCCCGCTCGCAGCAACTAGAGAAAGCCCGTGTGCAGCAATGAAGACCCAGTGCAGCCAAAAATAAACAAAATAAATTTTAAAAAAACACAACAGTACAGAGTATGATTGAAGAGGGGAATGTGGGTTAAAAAAAATTAATATTATGTCAGGTTATAGTAATAAAGCTACATCTGGGAAATGGAAATGCCACTATTCCAAGTTCTTTTGCAACAAATCTAATGTTTTGCTCAGAATTCTAAGTCCCAATTTGAAAGTAAGTCAAACTGGTATATATGTTCAAATGAAATTGATATAATTAAGACTCCTCATATTTCACAGTTTCATAGATTGCATGCTGACCGAATGAATGTATGCACTTTAGCGTAACCTAAAACTAAGTTTATAATGTATAATTGTAGGCTGACCTCACTCTCAAACTTTTCTGTGAAGGTGTGGGATCAGGTCGCCACAGTTCCCATCTATGTAAGCAATCCCAAAATGATGACTGTAAATGGTATACTTAACACAGGCCCTGTTAATCCCACTTCTTATCAAACCCAACATATTCCTGGACTAAAAGGAGAAGCTTGATTGATAACCTAATCTCACCAGCTGGCAACACTCAGGAGCAGTTTCCATTTCAAACATGGAAAAGGCGTTTAACTTCACGTGAACAGCACGTCCACCAACAGAACAATGGGAAATTGGGCAAATGGCAACAAGTGTTCACTTCTGGGGTAAAAGTAATCAAAACATAGAACATCTGGGCTTCCCTGGTGGCGCAGTGGTTGAGAGTCCGCCTGCCGATGCAGGGGACATGGGTTCGTACCCCAGTCCAGGAAGATCCCACATGCCGCGGAGGAGCTGGGCCCGTAAGCCATGGCCGCTGAGCCTGTGCATCAAAAAACCATAGAACATCTGGCACACCTTTATCACCTAACTCTTTCAGCTGAGACTCACTGTGGAAATTGCCTGTGGCCATGTGTGTTTGTTTCCCAGGGCTGCCACCCTAAAGTACCACTAACTGGCTTAAAACAACAGAAATGTATTATCTCACAGTTCTGGCGGCTAGATGCTCAAGATCGATGTGTTAGCAGGGCTGGTTCCTTCGAGGGCTGTGAGGGTGAATCTGCCCCACACCTCTCTCCTCTCTCTGGTGGTTTGAGGACAATCCTTGGTGTTTCCTTGGCTTATAGGTGCATCACCCGGGTCTCTGCCTTCATCTTCCCGTGGTGTTCTTCTCCCTGTGTCTCTTCATATGGTCTTTCCTCTGCGCAGGTCTGCGTCCAAGTTTCCACTTTTCATAAGGACACCAGTCATACTGGATTAGGGCTCACCCTAATGACCTCATTCTAACTTGATTACCTCTACAAAGACTCAACTTCCAAATAAGGTCACATGCTGAGGTTGTAGGGGCTAGGACTTCAATATATCTTTTGGGGAATGGGTAGCAACTCAACCCATAACACTGAGTTCATCTTCTCCAGGACCCATTCCTCCTGCCCCTTGAGGTTTAGCTGATTTCGTGGCTGCCATCTAGAGAGTGTCTTCCAGCTTCCCTTACAGCTAGGCAGGGGCATGTGACTAAGCTCCAGTCAGTTCCACGCAAGGGAACAATGATTTGTGCACTTTCAGGGTTACATCCTTTAAAAAAGGAAGATGCTTGGGATTCATCCTCCCTCTTTCTGGTTCCATAAGACTTGAAAGCAGAATGACAATGCAACACCTAAGTCATTTAAAAGTTTCTAGTTGCCACATTAAATAAGAAGGAACGGGTGGAGTGAATTTTAAATTTATTTATTAGTCCATCATGTCCAGAATATTAGCACTTCAATGTGTAATTATAAAAAATTATTGATAAGGTATTTTACATTCTTTATTTGGTACTAAGTGTTTGAAACGCGTGTGTACTTCACACTTAGGGAACATCTCAGTTTGGACTAGCCACATTTCAAATGCACAAGAGCCACGCGTGGCAACTGGCTACTGCAGTGCGGTGCAGCTCTGGAGGGCAGCAGAAGGACACTGTAAAAGAACCTGGGCCCCTGGGTGAGCCCATGCAGCAGACCTGTCCTGCTGGCTCCGGAGTGCTTGAAACCTTTACTTAAGGAAACAGTTCTATCTTATTCAATTCCAGGGTATTTTGTTACCACAGCTCACCCCATATCATAATAAATACGTTCTCTGGGGTCTCACTGAAGGACCCTGCAGCTTCTCAGTTATGAAACATCCCTTCAAAGAATGGACACCGGCTCCCATGGGAGAAAAAAAAAACCCTCCAAAACTGTAGCCCAAGTTTGAAAGATTACCAAGGAAACATTCTCAGCATTGAGAAATACATTTCAAAATAAACCCATCCCAGGAGAACATGTCGTTCCTCAGACTTTTTGTTCTTTTTCCCACATTATAAATCTCTACACCTCCTGGTCAGTCAGCCCACTGGACAGCCCAGGAGGAAGGAGGGAGGGAGAGACCGTATCATTCAGCCTCCTGAGAAAACCAAAAATGAGATCCTTCAGGCAGTGCTTTTCAAAAAGTGAAAATATTTTCACGTAATAACACCTAATAATTAGATAACCAAGTCAATCAGAACACACTGACTTTCCTTGTTTAAAAGGAGGTGGGGACTCAAAAGGAAAGTCAAGACTTGTCACTAACGTCATCGGGTTTTTTTTAATATTTATTTTTATTTTTTTATTTATGTTTTTGGCTGCGTCAGGTCTTAGTTGCGGCACGTGGGATCTTAGTTCCCTGACCAGGGATGGAACCCGAGTCCCTTGCACTAGAAGGCGGATTCTTAACCATTGGACCACTGGGGAAGTCCCAGTAATGTCATCTTTATAGATACTGGGCCTTCGACTCATGCTAACACCTGCTGCCACAGAAATGAAAATAACCACCTCTTACAGCAAAGATCTGTGGATAGAAACACAACTGAAAATCTCCACGGAATGAATTCAGAAGCAATTCCTATTTCACTCCAAAGGAAAAGTTACATACAAGAATTTATCAAGCAAAAAACATCGAGGTCAGCAATAGTTCGAAATGATTACATAATTAATTCAGAATAAAGAGATAATAGGTAATAAGCTAGATGATTCACTGCTTATGTAGACGATCAGATTTCCCCAAGTTTAGGGGCCAGGTTCTGAGTTTCATATTGGTCTCCAGCTGCAGCTGGAATGGTATCAGGTTTAACCAAGAATTCCTGCAATTATGGTCTGGGGTAACTAGTTGGGTTGGCCAAAAAGTTTGTTCGGGTTTTTTCCATAACATCTCATGGAAAAGCCCAAATGAACTTTTTGGCCAACACAATAGAATGAGGCTGTGGTCCAGTTAGCCAGCAATAGGGCTCCATACAGAATCAGAATTGGTTTTCTTAACTGCAGCAGAAGAGCAGAAAGTAGCAGCATCTGTCCTCTCTTGCTTTAAAAGTTCAGTCTGAAGTGCATATGCCTCTCAGGAAGCAACCCAAGGATTTGCCACCGTAGAGAGCACTGATAATAATAAGGTCATTCTATGGGTCTTTTTTGCTTAGGGCAACAGAGCAGAATTCACTTCCTGCAGTTTGCAGCTTTTGAACTTAGGAAAGGGAATGCCCTGTGCCAACAAGTGTGTACAGCTGTTGCCAGTACAAGCTCTGGCATCATGATAAACCGGGGTTCAGATCTCTCTGCCATTTATCGAATGTGCGACTTTGTCCAAGTTACTTAACTTCCCTCAACCTTAATTTCTCCCTCTGTAAATTGGTATTACAGTAATGGTCTTTACTGGATACAGTTTTGTAAGCATTACACGTAAAGGGTTTGTTACAGTGCCTGGCACACAGTAAGCATTCAATCAATGAGACCTCTTCTCCTAATTTCTGTTGCAGTAGGTCAGCGATCAATACGTGTTTACTCTTTTTTTTTTTGCGGTACGCTGACCTCTCACTGTTGTGGCCTCTCCCGCTGCGGAGCACAGGCTCCAGACGCGCAGGCTCAGCGGCCGTGGCTCACGGGCCCAGCCGCTCCGCGGCATGTGGGATCTTCCCGGACCGGGGCACGAACCCGTGTCCCCTGCATCGGCAGGTGGACTCTCAACCACTGCGCCACCAGGGAAGCCCTCTTGTGATTAATCTTATGTGTTTACCCTTGTGATTAATATTATGTATTAGGCACTGACACCCACTAAAAAAATGTGATACTCTAGCCTCACTATTAGACACTGAAAATAGTCCAAAGATGAAGAAACTGTGGAGCTAAGATTTATGAGCACGCATGCTCAGTGGGGGAGTGCCAGGGCTCCTAAGAAACTGCTCTAGATAGAAAAGGATGGAGGTATGTTTTGGGTTGAACTGTGTGCCCCATCCTGACACACACCCTGCAAAACTGATAAGTTGGAGTCTTGAGTACCTCAGAATATGGCCTGATCTGGAGATGGGGTCTTTACAAAGATAATCAAATCAAAATGACATTATCAGGGTGGGCCCTAACCCAATATGACCGGTGTCCTTATAAAAAAAGGAAAATTTGAAGAGAGATAGACACACACACAGAGATCACCATGTGAAGATGCAGGCAGAGATCAGGGCGACGCATCTCCAAGCCAATGACTGCAAACCACCAGACAAAGCTGGGAGAGGCGTGGATCCCATTCCCCGTCACAGCCCTCACGAGGAAGCAGCCCTGCCAACACCTTGATCTCAAACTTCTGGTCCCCAGAACCGTGAGACAATACACGATGGCTGCTGAAGCCACTCAATGTGTGTTTACGGCAGCCCTAGGAAACTTATACAAGGTGAAATCAGGCAGCAAACAGATTCCCCACTTAAGACGGGCTGACAAGACCTGGAGAAACTATGTAGCCTGACACGAACCTGACCAAATTCTCTGCAGAAGTTTCCAAGAGCCTCAGCCCTCCATCCCAAAAGGTCACCTCCGATGTATTTTTAAATTATGTCGATGAAAACGAAGAGGCTTAGCCTTACAATAGATTTGGCCAAGGCTCCCCCGTCAAGAGGCTCGGATTTTAAATACTCTCATTATTTTTTGCATGTATGGCAGGGGAGGGAGTCTTGGGCATCTGTAAAAACTTATCATAAATGACGAAAAACTCCTTGAAAAAAATACCTTGGCGGAGGTGTCGATTATTGACCTTCATGAGAGCTATTCTCTCAACAGGCAACAAATTCCAACTCCTGTCCGAGCAGGATGTGTCTGGCTCCTCAAGGTTCACGGGGTATGTGCATTCTTTGGCTGAAAGCTGCAGTCCTTAGTAGCTGCTACAGAAAGAAATACCATCAATTTAACCTCTCGTGGAGCCAGCCATTTTCAACTGGCTGCCTTTATCTTTTGTTTGTTTCCCTAAATGGCACGTCCACTGCTTCCCTATTATAATGGAAAACAGAATTGGGAACAAATCTTTCATAAAATTAAACACACACCCACAGAGTAAACTCTGAAGGCCTCGATCATGTTTGAAAGGCAGTTCTCAAGATTTGTTACAAAGATCTTTCAACCCCTTTTCCCATCCCTCAGCCTCCACCCATTTCACTCAAGGCACTAAAAATTGGCATTTACAAAGAAATTCCAGAAGCCTGAGCATTTTATTAGCAAAGGGAAATCCCAACTTGGCCTCATTTCTCATGATGACAGCTCATTTTTCCATGTGGAACCACGTACTAGTTGCTGCAAATATTTAAAGAGGTAAAGAAGCTACTTTCAAACTAGTCATAAAAGAAGTAAATAATGATGATTTAGTACTCTGTGCTTACTTTATAAGCGTAAAAAGTCAAGTACATCCATTTTTAAAACTAGAATGAAAAATTTATAGTGTTCTTGCTAAAAGACTCAGAGCCACGCCATGGGCACTTTCCTGGGCTCCTGAAGCTTCACTGTTCTGCATAGCAAGGGCAAGTTTTGGAAACTGAGTCTACCCACTGTGCTTCACGGCCGGCTCCCCTGCATTACCCTTTCCTCTGCTCCTCTCCTAACCATCGTTCCAAATCCTATGCACCCCTGAGGCCTGGAAGAAGCTTCACCTCCATAAAGCTCCCCCCAGTTTTCCCATTTCCAGTGATTTACCCTTCTCTGAAAATCTATAGCATTTATCATCCAGGTCTCACAATTCAACAAGTGGTTCTATCATCCTGGAGATCCTTTTACTATCTATATTATACATGGTCAGTATTTTGCCTTAGTTATTTCCTGTGTGTAGCTTTTCTCCTCCCACCTGGGCTTATGAGCTTCTTCAAGACAAGAACCATCCCTCACATTTCTCCCGTATCCTTTCCAGTATCTAACCCAAGTTCAAGGATGCCCAAAATCAAGTTAGCAATGGGAACTGGAAAATGTCATCCACGTTAGGATTTCTCTGGCCTCTGTGGATTATCTGCTCACAATCACGTTTAGGGATGAAAGCAAGGAGACAAGGGCAGGATCTAACCACAGCCCAGGGAATCGGGCCCATTCCCCTAGGTCACACACATAAACCCACCCTTGACTTAGCAGCTGTCTGAGTCAAGGGTTCCAGAAAGGACACTCGGAGGAAATCTCTACCCGCACGATGGGCTTGGTGCGGCACAATGACCTTCAGGCCATCCACGGGGGGCTCCTTTGGGCCACACTTGTCCTTCCTCACTCCTGGGATTTGCTCTCAATGGCCACAAACTCATCTGGCTGCAGACCTCCCAGACGCAGGCTGGCTGAAACATGATCACGCCCGCGGGTCACCTGCCTTCCCTTTACGAGAGCACGAACATGATCTGCTGTCCCTCTTCTTCCTACCCCCCAGAAACACAAAGGGCCCTTTCTTTCCCATTCTCCTTTCAGCCTCACACAAAGACAAGCAGGAATATTTGATGGCCGAGGGTTTACGGTTGTTCTTTGAGAGAGACCACTCACTTCAGGTAAAGGAGATTATAGTTTGGCTCACCGAACTGAATATAAACAGTTTAAGACTTGTTTTTCTTGTAATAAGTGGTACACGTGGGCGCATACACGTATACCGAAAAAGGCAAACCCCAAGGCACCCGGTGAAAAGCAAAACTCCCTCCCGCACCCACTCCTAGCTCTGAATCCCTCCTCAGAGGCGGCAAGTGTTAGCAGATTATTCCGCCCTCCAGACCACATACACCTTTCAGCCTACTTTTTTCATCGTGGATTTCTTTCTTGAAAACCCTAATTATACTCTTGACTCGTGGTTTACTTTTAATTAGCAATTAAATTAGCAATTTTAAAATAATTTTCAATTTTAAAAATATTCAAGGTCAGTAAAATATTTCACACAGGAAATAAAGTTGGCACCAACAAAAATGTGACTTTGCAGTCTGCCCTATTTGACTATTTTAAATTTTAGACACAAATAAGAATTCCCAATGGTCACGCAGAATAACAGAATTGAGAGAACTCTAGTTGTTTCTTTCGTGCCACAAGCACTCGGGTATCGGTCTCATCTCAAATCTACTGCTTAAACGGAGAAATACGTGTTGTAAGAGAGAGGAGGCCCTCACTGCCCAGGCTTGAGCTCTGAAGACCCCTCACGATACCCAAGCAGGAGGCAGGAACCCTCCCGAGGAAAACCTGTAGTGAGTCTGAACCTGTCTGCCAACCACAGCGCTGAAGTCCTCTGAACTACATCGTGGGTTTCTGATTAAGAAAGAGGAAGAAAGATTTACCAAGCACCTCCTGAGTGCCAGGCCTAAGATGTGTGCCTTACAGACATCAGCATATTTTAACCTTCACAACAACTTCATGAGGCTAATACTATTTTCTCCGCTTTTCAGGTGAGAAACCTGGGGGTTCAGGGAAGGGTAGAGACTTGCCCAAGGCCACGGACCTCGGTCCAAAGTCACTTTTCCAAGCTACTGCCTGGACTGCTCTGTTTCATAAAATCAAACCTCCATCCAAATTTCCTCTTTCAGGAAACCTGGGCTCTGGAATCAGGCTACTTTGGCACAAAAACTAGCTATACAACTTTGAGCTAGAGGAACCCAGGCCCAGGCAAGGGACTGGAGCTCCCTGGGTCTCAGTTTCTTCATCTGGAAAATGAGCCTGACAATAATACCTACCACATCAGGTCTGTGGCAAGATTAAATGAAGTTCACGTAATGAGCCTGGCATAGTGCCTGACATATAGTAAATACTTCACAATGGTTAGCTCTTCAAGCTGGGGTTTGAAATGGTTTTCTTTTTTGCTTTTATTCCCTACGTCTCACAGTACAGTGATGGCACTCTGGGAAGCAATCTGGGATGAAACTGGGGAGCCATCTGAAATTGTCTGGCCCCATAATACCAATTTCTTTTGCTCTCCTCCCCCAAGCGTGCTCCTCTAATGTTTTTCCCCTTTGTCCTAACTGCCAAAACCACAGCCTTTCTGCGGCCAAATCCCAGATGCTTTTAATAGTGTTATTACTGTGACTTTTTTCCCTAAATCATGGAAATACTTCAGTTTTTATTTAAAAAAACTACTAGATTCCAGCAACACCCTCTCTAAGGCCACCAGTTTTTAATTTTTAAACCAAAAGTGTACGCTATCATTTCCCCCTGCCCCTGTTCATACACCATGGAATTCTAGACTGATTAAATTTTGCTAAATCAATCTCAACTTGTGCAAATGGAAGGTGCCCAAATTCCCTTGGAATGGAAAAGGTATTTGTTAACCTGGTCACGCAATTTACAAACCCGCATCTGCTCGACTGGGCAACATTTTCCATTTAATTGCCTTTCCCTTCTTAACTGAAAGTCCAATGAGGTCTGCAGGTTGTAGCATCATTGGGCCAGCAAATGAGGAGGTTGAAGGGGGTTTCTCTGGGGATTGGCAGGGACAAGGGGTTAAGGAAGTCAGATGACCAAGGCTCTCACTCCGGCCAAAGGCTAGGTGGACGACTTCAGCCAAGTCTCTTCACATTCTCTGAGTTGTAGTTAACTTACCTGAAGAATGAGGAGAGGCTCACTTTTTCCTAAAAATCCTTTCTAGCTCTAACTTCTTTTCAGCACGACAAGATTCTGCAATCATCCCACAAGCATCTCATCTGGTCTGGGCCTTATCAGGGCAGTAAGTTACATGTCATGATGCAGCCTCAGGAGATAAGCTTCAGCCAAAAGGAGGTGTGTGTGGGTGTGCGTGCGTGTGCGTGCGTGTGTATGTGTGTGTGTGATGTTAGCCATAAAAGACACGGCCTCCACTTATTGCAAAAATGCGGCTGTACCAAGCTGTCATATAATTCATGGCACAGAAATAAAATCCAGGTTCACCTTTAACTACCTAATGCAAAACGACAGCCAAGCAAACCCAGTAGGAGGGTGACACTTCTGAGCTTCCATCTCACACCCTTCCATGAATTTCTCCCATTCAACCATTCTGCTCCAAGCATCTGGAGTGCAACTAGTACAAGACTGGAACCTCGGCAGCGTTTATAAGGTGACCTTTTGTTACGATAGCATCACGTATAATCCCGCTGCTATGTTATCTTTCTCCATTTTCTCCTCTGGGAGACTTTGTCTCGTAATTCTGACATCATAACTGGTTCCTCCAATCCAGTCTTTTATGATGAATAACAAATGAGGAAGAACCCCAGGAATGCTGGGAGAATAAAGGTGCAGGCAGCAATAGATATTGCTGTTTCACCACAAGAGCCTAACAGAATTTAAAAGTTTTCTAAATGCCCAAGATGAACCTTGCTAACACGTAATTCCTAACCACTTTCATGAGACTAGCTTCCTCTAAGAATGACATTCTGAATCAGATCTGGGGGGACTTTAACGATGCTGAGGCATTTGACTGATTCTTTTTGTTAAGATGTTTAATTTCGGCCGATGTAAGAACTGGTAGGCTGTTTTAAGGACTTTAGCTTTTATTCCAAGTGAGATGCAGAGCCGGTAGGTGGAGGGGGGAGGGTTTGAGCAGTAGTCTCATTAGAATTTTAAAAGGAATACTCTGGCACTCTATCGGGAATCAAGGGGGGGAAAAAAGATGTTTAATTTGACTGTTCCTTTCTCTCCAAGGCACAGATACCAGGAGTAAAAAAAAAAAAGTCATTTTCGGAAGCTATACACACATAGAGCAAAGAACCTAGAACACGCCGTTCACAAAAGCCACCCTGAGCTGGGCCCCAGAGTGCTTCTGGCTTCTGTAGTTGATTAACCCAGCACCTTATCAAGGTATGAGGGAGGGTGTTGCTGCAGCCCCAGGAACGTGGGCGGAACAGCCAGACTACTTACGTCACTCTTCCTGAACTTGGCTTTCAAGCTCTTCATGTTTAGTCCATTCAGCCTTCCAGAGCTCTAGAGGAGACTTTCAGCACCTAACCAGAGGAAGAAAAGAAGAAATTAAGTATCTAGGTTCCCAAACAAACACTACAGATACTCCCTCCTGAATGGATTAGGACTTCGGGCCATGGGTAGGCGACTGGGGTTGAGTCAGGAAGCTGGTCAGAGTTAAGGGCTGGGAAGTGGTAAAGAACATACGTTATTCCCGTTCGTGATACTACCTGGAACCTTCTGACATTTTCAAGTGAACCGAAACTTGAAATTTTATCCCAACTTCCCATTCAAAGTAGAAAAAGCTTAAGTAACTGCTGACCTGTCACTGCACAAAATACAGTATCCATGTGCCTAACTCACTCCTCTCCACATCCTTCACATTATAGTTATACCCTCAACCTCCTCTGGAAGGGCCACCGTAGTGAAGCATGATAAGGAAAACAGTTCATATTCCAGATGCCATTCATTCCCTATTTATTTTTCTCAGTGTGGCTTCTTTCCTTCCCCCTCCTAGATGCACAGGGCAATGAGTGAAAAATGCAAGAAACAACAAAACCTCCCTCACTGAATACATCATTCCTCAGGAAGCCACTCAAAACAGTGAAAGACTCCCCCCAGGTCGTCGTGGGACCCAGTGATTCAGAGCCAGAGCTGGAAAAGTTTTAAGAAACCACCTCATTTAGGAGGGGTCTGTGGTCCCTTCAGAAAGTGAAGGTAATTTTTGGAATGACAGTATATATGTACTTTTTTTAAGAGAAGAAAGTTCCCATATTCATCAGATTCTGCAAGGGGGTTGTCACCATCCAAAAGGTAAGACTATTGATCTAGTCTAAGCCCCTCATTTTCCAGAGGTCGAGACAGAGCCTCCTGAGAGAAGTGAAGAAACCTGTGTGCATTCCCAAAACCTCTGAATGATAAAAGTCAAAACCAGACCCCAAAGTCAGACTGACGGTTGAATGCCTTTTCCGCTGCCCTACAGCTTTAAAACTAAAACCCAACAGTAAACTGCTGTGCTAAAATATGGTACGAACTTGATCTTTTCCATCTTTAAACCTGGAAAATGTACAGTGTGGAACCCTCCCGTTCAGGTCAAAAAGGCCCGAAAAATCTTTGTGCAAGTTCCCATCACCTCGTAAGTGCTCCGGAAATGTAACTTCAAGCCTCAGTTGACAAAATGAGAACAGGGGACATCAACAGTCCTGTCCATTTGAGGACTAAGGAAGGGTGGTAGGATGTTGACCACAGTTGACCATCATTTTTCAAAAGCCTTTCAAGGTCATCATGTTTCTCCACCATCCTTATCATTCTGGACTAAACCGATTTGAGGAAACAGAGCAGGGGAAATGCAAGCAACTGAAAGGCTGGACTCATCCCTCCTCAGGTCTTCATCGCCACCTCCAGAAGTGGTCTAGCAGCTGCCTGGCTTCTAATCTGTTTACTTTCATTGCTGCGGCTGCCCTTAAGCAGGGCCCTTGGGCGAATGGTACCAAAACCCGGTCATCATAAAGCACCTCGATGACATTAATCTGGAGGCCACACCATTAGGCAGCCTCCCTGTGGTCCCTTTCAATCTTCCCAGCCTCAGCAGGGGTGACAGAATGTGTGTTGCCTTGGAAACCACACACACTGTAATTACACCTTGTTAACTGCCACGTATTTAACCACAGGGAAGGCTGGGCTGGGACCTGGACAGCAAAGTACCAACTCCCAGACAGTGTTTCTGGAAGTTGGCCCCCTCCTTAATCTGAATCAGAAGGACCTGGGGACAGTTTGCTAAATGCAAAAGTCAATGGAAATTGAATCTCAGGACCAGGGCCCAGGAACCTCCTTGGTTGAATATTTACTTGGCATACAAGTTTGAGAACCTAGAAATAAGGTACATGAAACAGGAACTATCCTTATCAAAGTTGCGCTGGTTTATAAAACAGCCCTTCTTCATGTCAAAGCAAACCACGTTTGATGAATCCAAGTAGAAATAATGACAATCAGATGTTCCCAACCTGTCACTGGCTCATGGTTCTCCATCAAATGTAGCTAGAAAACGGAAATCGCCCTTTCAGTTCAATTCCTTCCACCCTCTGGGAGAAGTGCTAATAACCAAGAAAAGAGGCCAAATCCATGCAGCAGGAAAAGAAGCAAAGAGAAACCCAGGCTTAGATAATCCACAAACTGTGTAGCCCACCAAGGTGGAACCACCCAAAGCATTCCTTCAGGCAAGAACGCAATGTCTTAGGCGACCAAGTTGGGTCGGATTTTTGTTTGAGGTCACGTTGGGGTGGGGGTGGGGGGGTGTTCGTGGGCGTGGTGCCAGTTTTTTGGGGTGTTTGTCTTCGTGTCTGCTGCCCCCCAACCCACCCCCAGCATGGCAGTGAGAAGTATGCAAACGAACAATTAAGACGATTAAGTAAATAAAGCAAGTAATTCCAAAAATTCCCAGGGGGAGGTAATTAACTGTGAAGTGAATGTTTTCCTGGAATCAAGGCTCTGGGTGTATAAGAACTGGGTGGTCCAAGAGTATAACTCCAGGATGACAGAGATAGGGGTCAAGGGTAAAGAAGTTCTGGAAACCCACAGAATAGTAACTTCAGAAACAAGAACTGTAGCTGGGGGTAATTCAAGTTAGTAACAGATCACAGCTTTCTCAGTATTGGTAAAAGAACCTAACCCCTGGAAGCCAGGACTAGGGAGAAGTCACCTGCCCCTGAAATGATGCTGGGCTCCCTCTGCCTCAATACCTCTTCCTCTTCCCCAAGAGGACCCAGGAGTCAATGAGTGACTTGCCTTCCTTGGGTCAGCTGGAATCTTACAGCTCTAATTCCCAAATTCAAACTTCCAAGAGCCAGACTGGATAAAGTGATATCTATCAATTTAGCCAGGCTACACTAATAGCAGTCCTTGGAAAAGTCACTTAATCAAGATGCTTAGATCAAAAGAGCTGCGGTGAAGCCAAATTAATTGCACGGGAGTCTCATTTGAATGGTTCAAAAAGAGGATGAAATGTTTCACGTATATGGGAAAGGGTGTTTGAATCACATTCTCCCCTTTCAAGCATGTCTACTCACTGAGCAGAAATGTTAGTCAGTTTGCTGCCTGCGCAAACCCAGAATAAGTCACTGAAACACAGCTTCGTCACCCGTCATCACGTGATGTCACTCCATCGCGGAGGATGGAGTAGGGCAGAGATGCACAAACGTGCTGCCCTCTCATCTGAAATACTAGATCCAACGAACAGGGTTTGTTAATCCATTTTCCCTTTAAAAATAATGTAACTCTCAATCAAAGCTTAACATGAGCTACCTTATCTGATATAATTCTAGCCTGAATCAAAAAAGCTTGATATTAGCCTATAGGGCTACAGTATGAACTAATAAGTTAGACTTCTTTGAGTATTAAAAATGACTTATAATAGGGCTTCCCTGGTGGCTGTGAGTCCGCCTGCCGATGCAGGGGACACGGGTTCGTGCCCCGGTCCGGGAAGATCCCACATGCCGTGAAGCGGCTGGGCCCGTGAGCCACGGCCGCTGAGCCTGCACGTCCGGAGCATGACTTATAATAGATACAGAGTTTCCTTTTGGGGTGATAAAAATGTTCTACATTTACTGCCATGATAGCTGTACAACCTGTGAACGCACCAAAAGCCATTCAACTGTATAACTCAAATGGGCAAATTGAGGAGGATGCGACTGAACAAAGCTGTCGTTTTTTTTTTTTTAAAGTTTAATAATCTCCATTACCTCTCCGATGCTTAGGGTTAAAAAAATTCCAGGTTAGAAACGTCTGGACTGACTGAAAATGAACTTCGAAGGAACAAAGGCTAACAAGCAGTGCCCTTAGTGCTAACATGTGGTTGCTCCTAGATTCTCTTTTTTTTTTTTCTTTTTTTTTGCGGTATGCGGGCCTCTCACTGCTGCGGCCTCTCCCGTTGCGGAGCACAGGCTCCGGACGCGCAGGCTCAGCGGCCATGGCTCACGGGCCCAGCCGCTCCGCGGCATGTGGGATCTTCCCGGACCGGGGCACAAACCCGCGTCCCCCGCATCGGCAGGCGGACTCCCAACCACTGTGCCACCAGGGAAGCCCTAGATTCTATTTAACCATTTCTCTACCATAAGCCACCCCCAGCTGAAACGGTTAGAAAAAAACGCTCCTGTCTTCTATCTTCCAACCACTCCTTCTCCCACCGGCCCCCGCTTCCATCCCGACATATGACGCAAAGATTATCTCATAAGACAACACTGGCAATTATGTCAGCACATAAGGGTCCTCCTGGAGCCCCAGCCAGGTATTTGGATTCTGTAATCAGAGGTGAGGCTCAGAAATCTGTCATTTTTCTTTTTTTTAAACTTGCCGAGTGATTTGGATGCTCAATTAGATTGGGAACCACTGTTCTAGACTCAGTGGTACCATACCTATGATTGACACCTTCACTAAAGATAATCTAGAGACATTGTATGAGTAGATATAATAGACCCACATTTTTGAGCATTGACTGAACCTTTCGAAATATTGTGTGGGGTGAGAGGGGAGCCCTCTACACTGAAATCTAGGAGAGAAACTAGCAGGTTTCCCATGGCCACTAAGAAACGATATGAACTCGCAAAGGCAGATGGCAGTGGTACCCACATGTACATTTTCCTGAATCACAGGAATGTACTGGCGGCATCCAAGATGCCATATCCCAGGATTCAAGGGCAGTGGTTTAAAACAATTCCCTGTGAATCACCACAGCATTAGAGGTGAAAAGAACATCAGACTTCAAATCCAAAGCCCTGAAGAGGATACTGAACCAATGCAAGAAACTAAAATTAAAATACTTCTCTCCTTGCCAGCATCTACCACCTATTCTCCCTCAAGTACCTGTTTTCTCAATCATCTCTCTCCCACAAACATGGAATTTGAACCAAAAGCTATGAACACTCAATGCTTTCAATCTGGCAAGACAAACACTATAAAAGGTAACTCCCCAAGGAGCAGTTTGGATGGCATGACAGGCTCTCTCGTCAGGGACATCTTTATCTGGAGAGAACTTTCACAGCATCAGAGACGTGTTCACCATAGGGGTAGGGTCTAAGTGGCTATAAAGGAAACTCAGGATTTGGGCAAGCTGATGAGAAAAGGGCACCTTGTCAGGCCTTTCCCACAAGATCGGGTACACCCATCTGAGGTTTCCCAGGCAAGGGTCAGACACCTGTCCAAGCTCTGCCCTCAGTCCTAGAAGCTTCTCTCAGAAGGCTGTGTAGGTATGGTGGGAATCATTGCAAAGTTCTCTCCAAAGATCCTCCCCCAATCTCCACACACCCTGGCCCTTTTAGACCTTGGATGTGAGCGAGGGGTTCAAGGGCCCCAATACCAATTTTTGACAAATCTGAAAGTGTACATCTCAGGCTGTTTACGTTGGAATGGAGGATTTTCAGGGTAGAGTTTTCATTTTGCTCATTACTCGGGTGCTAGCCATTGGCATAAAATCGGTAAGTGTTTCCTGAAGGAATGTGTAGGACAAAGATACAGGTCAGGTGCCTGGGTAGCCTTTAGACTTTGCCTTTGACCTCAGCAAGGCTCTCTTTGGTCCCAAATGGACTGGGTTAGCTGTACTGGGGTTTGAGTAAACTCCGTGATCAGTTTTCACATCTACATGTGAAAACACTAAGAAGTTAAAAACAAACCAACCAACCAAAACCACCACCTCGTTTGGCCTATGAATCTTACCAGGCTGGCCCTCCTTTCCCCTCCTGCCTGCCTCTCCTCTCTCCTGGCTGTGCTCCTCCTGCAGCATCTCCCTAAACACATGCTGAGCTCGGCCAAGGGAGCTGACCATTCCAGTAATGGAATGTAAGAGTCAACAGAGAGCAAGAACCATCCACTAGCATCCTGGGGGCAAGCGCTTAGGACAGAGATTTTATCAGCCTGATACAAAGCAGGCCAAGGACTCCCCCAAATCTACATGCCTGGTCTATTATTATTGCATGAAATTCTACCACTTCCAGTCAGGGAGCTTCTCAACAAGGAAAGAGTCCATCCTGGCCATGCCCAAGTCTTCACCACTAACCTCAGCAGGACTCTCTTCGTGGTCCATACTCAGCAGAAGTTCACTGAGGCCGAGAGAAAGGATGAGTGATCAAGCACTGAGTGTCAAATTGCAAGCACGAAGATAGAACAGACATTTCATTCCAAAGTAAGCGGCCAGTCCAGCACACATAGTTTCAAAGGATTTAGCTGAAAACTGGTTAACAGAACTCTCAAACCTTCACTCACGTCCGGGGTTTAAAAGGAGCAGAGCACGTGGAGAATGGGGGCGGATCTTTCTTCAGAGAGAACTATGCAATGATTGCCGTCACGCCTACTCAACCTCATGAGAAAGGCCTACAGGACCCCTTGGAGAGACTGGACAGGGGTCTGATCCTTGCCTAGAAAACCTAAAAGGTGGGAGAGAAACTGGCCTAAGCTGTGAGAATGGGAAAAAAAAGGAGCGGCGGCTGCTGGGCTGTGATCAGCCTGACGCTGGAGTTTATCTGAGCACAGATGTACGCCTCCTGTAGACCAGATGTAGACAATTCATGAGAGACGGTAGTAAGCTGTTGTGGATCCTGTCTAACACAGTGGATTAGAGGGTGAAGAGAGCAGGAGAAACTGATTCCCAGATAGAGAAGCAGCAAAGCAGAGGTGAGTACATCACCTGCATCGAGGGAATCAGAGGGGTCCCCGGTGATGGTCCAGGAGCAGAACAAGGAAAGGGAGAGGGATCTCCAAAGCCCTCCTCGACTGGTTTGCTAGGGCTGCCATAACAAAGTATCACGATCTGGTGGCTTACGCAAGAGAAGTCTATATCCTCACGGTTCTGGAGGCCAGAAGTCCAAAATCAGGGTGACAGCAAGGCTGATTTCGATTTTACTCTGAAGCCTCGCTCCCTCGTTGTGGGTGGTTTTCTTCTCCCATTGTTTTCACATGGTCTTCCCTCTTTGTGTGTCTGTGTCCTAATGTCTTCTTATGAGGACACCAGTCACACTCATATAACCCTATTTGCCTTAATCACATCTTTAAAGACCCTATCTCCAAATACAGTCCCATTCCACAGTACTAGGGGTTAGGGCTTCAACATATGAATTTTAGGAGGACAAAATCCAAACCATCATTCCCCCCAAAAGACCCCAAGAGCGAGAGTCAGCTCAAAACATCTATCAGGTTCAGAGAGCACAGCACTATCTTGCTATGTACCATCAAGTAAGAACTTTTTTTTTTTTTTTGCGGTACGCGGACCTCTCACTGTTGTGGCCTCTCCCGTTGCGCAGCACAGGCTCCGGACACGCAGGCTCAGCGGCCATGTCTCACGGGCCCAGCCTCTCCGCGGCACGTGGGATCCTCCCGGACCAGGGCACGAACCCGCGTCCCCTGCATCGGCAGGCGGACTCTCAACCACTGCGCCACCAGGGAAGCCCAAGTAAGAACTTTCTTATCCCTATTACTTCGCATCTCCCCACTCCAACCCCCGGTTTACCATTGCAACCCTGGGGGGGTGTGGTGGGAACAAAACGTGACCATTAGATGAAGACAGGAGAAGAGGAGGAGAAAGCAGGGAAAGAGAGAAAAGGAAAGATATTTTCTTTTAAATCACATTTGAAATTTTAATTTTTATTTGAAATCAGGCATTCCAAGTTCTAAACTAAGAGTATTTAGCAATTGAAACTGACTGTAGAACTTTTTAAAAATCTAATCAGAAAAGTTACAGATTTCATCGAGAAGCAAGAGATAGACTCACTTCACTGAAAAAGTTTAAAGTGTCAGTGGGACACAAACAAAGCTGCTTTATGATCACAGCTTAGGTGTCTCATTTATTCAGCAAAGATACATATAAATAAATGAATGAATGAGTCAACACACATGCAAACTTTACTAAATTAATTATGGGCTAGATGCTTCCACATATGTCATCTCTTTTATGAATTCACTAAGGTGCAGGTGTGTTAAAAGATTGCCCAGATGATAAGGAAGAGGGAAAGGTAAGGGGAAAAAAAGACATAAGCAATTGTTTCATTTTGGCAATGAATCTTTTCTAAAATACTCCAATATCTTACTTCCTCCCTCCAAAATATGATCATGTTCTTTGAAAACTGTAAATGCCATTCAGATTTTGTATCATAATAATCATGAAGTAAAACTCTTAAGAACATTAATCTCCCTCCCTATATCCACAACTTGCCTTTATTCGGGGATGACATTTCTTTTGAGAAACAAATACATCATTCTTCTTTAAAAATAAAACCTGCCATCAACCAGGACCGATCTTGGTCCATGAATCAGTCAGAGCCACCAGCACTGGTACGAAATTGGCCGGGGCTCTGGTAACACTACTATCTGGGCTGTCAAATCGCTGCTAACATGCTCTGATAAGCCTACCAAAGGAAAGCCCCAAGGTTACCCTGTGTCCTAAATCCATCCAATTTAAAAAGCATGGGCTTAATCAAAACAAGCTACCTCTGGAATATAAAAATCACTCTAGGACTAAGAAATTCCATGTGATTATCCCTCACATTGAGGTTTTTTTTTTAATTCATTTATTTATTTGTTTTTTGGCTGCATTGGTTCTTCGTTGCTGCGCGCGGGCTTTCTCTAGTTGCGGCGAGCGGGGACTACTCCTTGGTGCAGTGGCTTCTCTTGTTACAGAGCACGGGTTCTAGAGTGCAGTTTCAGTAGTTGTGGCCCACGGGCTTAGTTGCTCCACGGTATGTGGGATCTTTCCAAACCAGAGCTCGAACCCGTCTCCCCTGCATTGGCAGGCAGATTCTTAACCACTGTGCAACCAGGAAAGTCCCTGAGGTTATTTTTTAAGATGATCTCTAAAATGCCGTTCCTAGTGTACGTTTCCAAATCTTTAATGCTGGTGTCAACAGCTCTGTCGAAACACACCATGTGTCCATCTCTCAAGCAAAAAAGGCCGCCCTGCACACACCTAGTAATCAACCCGAAACGGTAAGCATATGTGCTAAGCACCTTACCTTCTTCATCTCAAGTCCATTCCATGGCTTTTCCCCATCTTAAGATCCAAAAGAACCAATCAAGTTTAAAAAGACAAGGCATGGGACTTCCCTGGTGGCACAGTGGTTAAGAATCCGCCTGCCAATGCAGGGGACACAGGTTCGAGCCCTGGTTCCAGAAGATCCCACATGCCGCGGAGCCTAAGCCCGTGCGCCACGACTACTGAGCCTGCACTCTAGAGCCTGTGGGTCACAACTTCTGAGCCCACGACCCACAACGACCGAGCCGCGAGCCACAACTACTGAAGCCCACGTGCCTAGAGCCTGTGCTCTGCAACGAGAAGCCCGCGCACCGCAACAAAGAGTAGCCCCCGCTCGCTGCAACTAGAGAAGGCCACGCGCAGCAACGCAGACCAAACACAGCCAAAAATGAATAAATACGTTTATATTAAAAGAAAAAAAAAAGACAGGGCCACCCCGCAAACGTTACTAGTTAAAATACAAAATGTGGAAAAAGCAAACAGTTACTGTGGCAAGCAGTTTGGCAGCTTCTTAAGTATAAATTTACCATTCAGCCTGGCAATTACACTCCTATGCATCTTGCCAAGAGAAATGAAAACACACGTCCACACAGAGATTTGTACGTGCACGTGTAGCAGCAGTGTTCATAATTGTGAAAAAGTGGAAACAACTGAACTATCCATCAATCAGGTACACAAAACGTGGCATTTCCACACAGTGGAATGCAGGACTATCCAGCACCAAAAAGGAACAAAGTGTTGATACATGCGGCGCAAAACCATTGTGCTAAGTGAAGGTCAGACACAGAGGCCACATACTGTAAGATTCCATCTGTATGACACATCCGGAACTGGCAAATTTATAGACAGGAAGTAGATTAGCAGTTGTCTAGGGCTGGGAACGGTAACAAGGAGGGACTGCAAATGAGCATGAGTGCTCTTTTTGGGGGTGAGAGATGTGTTTTAAAACTCACATTGACTCCATTAAAAAATTCTGCCTAGGGCTTCCCTGGTGGCTCAGTGGTTGAGAGTCCGCCTGCCGATGCAGGGGACACGGGTTCGTGCCCCGATCCGGGAAGATCCCACATGCCGTAGAGCGGCTAGGCCCGTGAGCTATGGCCGCTGAGCCTGTGCGTCCGGAGCCTGTGCTCCGCAACGGGAGAGGCCACAACAGTGAGAGGCCCGCATACCGCAAAAAAAAAAAAAAAACTCAGTGGTGGGAGGGAGGGTGGGAGGGAGGGAGACGCAAGAGGGAAGAGATATGGGAACATATGTATATGTATAACTGATTCACTTTGTTATAAAGCAGAAACTATCACACCATTGTAAAGCAATTATACTCCAATAAAGATGTTAAAAAAAAAAAAAACCTCAATGGTGGGAGAGGAGGAACCAAGATGGTGGAGTAGAAAGATGAGCTCTCACTCCCTTTTGCGAGAACACCAGAATCACAACTAGCTGCTGGACAATCATCAACAGGAAGACACTGGAACTCACCAAAAAAGATACTCCACATCCAAAGACAAAGGAGAAGCCACGATGAGATGGTAGGAGGGGCGCAATCACAGTAAAATCAAATCCCATAACTGGTGGGTGGGTGACTCACAGACTGGCATACACTAATACCACAGAAGTTCACCCACTGGAGTCAAGGTTCTGAGCCCCACGTCAGGCTTCCCAACCTGGGGGTCCGGCAACGGAAGGAGGAATTCCTAGAGAATCAGACTTTGAAGCCTTGTGGGAATTGACTGCAGAATTTCGACAGGACTGGGGGAAACAGACTCCACTCTTGGAGGGCACACACAAAGTAGTGTGCGCATGGGGACCCAGGGGAAGCAGCAGTGACCCCAGGGGAGACTGAACCAGACCTACCTGCTAGTGTTGGAGGGTCTCCTGCAGAGGCGGGGGTGGGCTCTGTTTCACCGTGGGGACAAGGACACTGGCAGCAGAAGTTCTGGGAAGTACTCCTTGGCGTCAGCCCTCACAGAGTCTGTCATTAGCCCCACCAAAGAGCCCAGATAGGCTCCAGTGTTGGGTTGCCTCAGGCTAAACAACCAACAGGGACGGAACCCAGCCCCACCCATCAACAGTCAAGTGGATTAAAGTTTTACTGAGCTCTGCGCACCAGAGCGAGTCAGCTCTACCCAACACCAGTCCCTCCCATCAAGCCTCTTACATAGCCTCATCCACCAGAGGGCAGACAACAAAACAAGTACAAACCTACAGCCTGTGGAACAAAAACCACATTCACAGACAGATAGACAAGATGAAAAGGTAGAGGGCTATATACCAGATGAAGGAACAAGATAAAACCCCAGAAAAACAACTAAATGAAGTGGAGATAGGCAACCTTCCAGAAAAAGAATTCAGAATAATGATAGTGAAGATGATCCAGGACCTCAGAAAAAGAATGGAGGCAAAGATCAAGAAGATGAAAGAATGTTTAACAAAGACCTAGAAGAATTAAAGAACAAACAAACAGAGATGAACAATACAATAACTGAAATGAAAACTACCCTAGAAGGAATCAACAGCAGAATAACTGAGGAAGAAGAACGGATAAGTGACCTGGAAGACAGAATGGTGGAATTCACTGCTGCAGAACAAACTAAAGAAAAAAGAGTGAAAAGAAATGAGGACATCCTAAGAGACCACTGGGACAACATTAAATGCAACAACATTCTCATTATAGGGGTCCCAGAAGGAGAAGAGAGAAAGGACCAGAGAAAATGTTTGAAGAGATTATAGTCGAAAACTTCCCTAACATGGGAAAGGAAATAGCCACCTAAGTCCAGGAAGCGCAGGAGTCCCATACAGGATAAAAGGATAAACCCAAGGAGAAACACGCCAAGACACATAGTAATCAAATTGGCAAAAATTACAGAGAAAGAAAAATTACTGAAAGCAGCAAGGGAAAAATGACAAATAATATACAAGGGAACTCCCATAAGGTTAACAGCTGATTTCTCAGCAGAAACTCTACAAGCCAGAAGGGAGTGGCATGATATACTTAAAGTGATGAAAGGGAAGAACCTACAGCCAAGATTACTCTACCCAGCAAGGATCTCATTCAGATTCAGTGGAGAAATCAAAAGCTTTACAAAAAAGCAAAAGCTAAGAGAATCCAGTAGCACCAAACCAGCTCTACAACAAATGCTAAAGGAACTTCTGTAAGTGGGAAACACAAGAGAAGAAAAGGACCTACAAAAACAAACCCAAAACAATTAAGAAAATGGTAATAATAACATACATATCAATAATTACCTTAAATGTAAATGGATTAAATGCTCCAACCAAAAGACAGAGGCTTGCTGAATGGATACAAAAACAAAACCCATATATATGCTGTCTACAAGAGACCCACTTCAGACCTAGACACACATACAGAGTGAAAGTGAGGGGATGGAAAAAGATATTCCATGCAAATGGAAATCAAAAGAAAGCTGGAGTAGCTATACTCAGATAAAATAGACTTTAAAATAAAGAATGTTACAAGAGACAAGGAAGGACACTACATAATGACCAAGGGATCGATCTAAGAAGAAGATATAATAATTATAAATATATATGCACCGAACACAGGAGCACCTCAATACATAAGGCAACTGCTAACAGCTCTAAAAGAGGAAATCGACAGTAACACAGTAATAGTGGGGGACTTTAACACCTCATGTACACCAATGGACAGATCATCCAAAATAAAAATAAATAAGGAAACAGAAGCTTTAAATGACACAATAGACCAGATAGATTTAACTGACATCTATAGGACATTCCATCCAAAAACAGCAGATTACACTTTCTTCTCAAGTGCACATGGAACATTCTCTAGGATAGATCACATCTTGGGTCACAAATCAAGCCTCAGGAAATTTAAGAAAATTGAAATCATATCAAGCATCTTTTCCGACCACAACCCTATGAAATTAGAAATGAATTACAGGGGAAAAAACGTAAAAAACACAAGCACATGGAGGCTAAACAATACGTTACTAAATAACCAAGAGATCAGTGAAGAAATCAAAGGGGAAATCAAACAATACCTAGAGACAAATGACAATGAAAACACGATGATCCAAAACCTATGGGATGCAGCAAAAGCAGTTCTAATAGGGAAGCTTATAGCTATAGAAGCTTACCTCAAGAAACAAGAAAAATCTCAAGTAAACAATCTAAACTTACACCTAAAGAAACTAGAGAAAGAAGAACAAACAAAACCCAAAGTTAGCAGAAGGAAAGAAATCATAAAGATCAGAGCAGAAATAAATGAAATGGAAACAAAGAAAACAAGAGCAAAGATCAATAAAACTAAAAGCTGGTTCTTTGAGAAGATAAACAAAACTGATACACCATTAGCCAGACTCATCAAGAAAAAGAGGGAGAGGACTCAAATCAATAAAATTAGAAATGAAAAAGGAGAAGTTACAACAGACACCACAGAAATACAAAGCATCCCAAGAGAGTACTACAAGCAACTCTATGCCAATAAAATGGACAACCTGGAAGAAATGGACAAATTCTTAGAAAGGTATAACCTTCCAAGACTGAAAAAGGAAGAAACAGAAAATATGAACAGACCAATCACAAGTAATGAAATTGAAACTGTGATTAAAAATCTTCCAACAAACAAAAGTCCAGGACCAGATGGCTTCACAGGTGAATTCTACCAAACATTTAGAGAAAAGCTAACACTCATCCTTCTCAAACTTCCAAAAAACTGTGGAGGAAGGAACACTCCCAAACTCATTCTATGAGGCCACCATCACGCTGATACCAAAACCAGACAAAGATACTACAAAAAAAGAAAATTACAGACCAATATCACTGATGAATATAGATGCAAAAATCCTCAACAAAATACTAGCAAACAGAATCCAACAACACATTAAAAGGATCATACACCATGATCAAGTGGGATTTATCCTAGGGATGCAAGGATTCTTCAACATACACAATTCAATCAATGTGATACACCATATTAACAAATTGAAGAAGAAAAACCATATGATCACCTCAATAGATGCAGAAAAACCTTTCGACAGCATTCAACACCCATTTATGATAAAAACTCTCCAGAAAGTGGGCATAGAGGGAACTTACCTCAACATAAAAAAGGCCATATACGACAAACTCACAGCAAACATAATTCTCAATGGAAAAACTGAAAGCATTTCCTCTAAGATCAGGAATGAGACAAGGATGTCCACTCTCACCACTATTATTCAACATAGTTTTGGAAGTCCTAGCCACGGCAATCAGAGAAGAAAAAGAAATAAAAGGAATACAAATTGGAAAAGAAGTAAAACTGTCACTGTTTGCAGATGACATGATACTATACACAGAGAATCCTATAAATGCCACCAGAAAACTACTAGAGCTAATCAATGAATTTGCTAAAGTTGCAGGATACAAAATTAATGCACAGAAATCTCTTGCGTTCCTATACACTAATAATGACAAATCTGAAAGAGAAATTATGGAAACACTCCCATTTACCATTGCAACAAAAAGAATAAAATACCTAGGAATAAACCTACCTAGGGAGACAAAAGACCTGTATGCAGAAAACTATAAAACACTGATGAAAGAAATTAAAGATGATACCAACAGATGGAGAAATATACCATGTTCTTGGATGGGAAGAATCAATATTGTGAAAATGACTATACTACCCAAAGCAATCTATAGATTCAATGCAATCCCTATCAAATTACCAATGGCATTTTTACGGAACTAGAACAAATCACCTTAAAATTTGTATGGAGACACAAAAGATCCTGAATAGCCAAAGCAGTCTTGAGGGAAAAAAACGGAGCTGGAAGAATCAGACTCCCTGACTTCAGACTATACTATAAAGCTACAGTAATCAAGACAATATGGTACTGGCACAAAAACAGAAACATAGATCAATGGAACAAGATAGAAAGCCCAGAGATAAACACATGCACCTATGGTCAACTAATGTATGACAAAGGCGGCAAAGATATACAATGGAGAAAAGACAGTCTCTTCAATAAGTGGTGCTGGGAAAACTGGACAGCTACATGTAAATGAATGAAATTAGAACACTCCCTAACACCATACACAAAAATAAACTCAAAATGGATTCGAGACCTAAATGTAAGACCAGACACTATAAAACTCTTAGAGGAAAACATAGGAAGAACACGCTTTGACATAAATCACAGCAAGATCTTTTTTGATCCACCTCCTAGAGTAATGGAAATAAAAACAAAAATAAACAAATGGGACCTAATGAAACTTCAAAGCTTTTGCACAGCAAAGGAAACCATAAACAAGACGAAAAGACAACCCTCCGAATGGGAGAAAATATTAGCAAACCAATCAATGGACAAAGGATTAGTCTCCAAAATATATAAACAGCTCATGCGGCTCAATAGTAAAGAAACAAACAACCCAATCCAAAAATGGGCAGAAGACCTAAATAGACATTTCTCCAAAGAAGACATACAGATGGCCAAGAAGCACATGAAAAGCTGCTCAACATCAGTAAGTATTAGAGAAATGCAAATCAGAACTACAATGAGGTATCACCTCACACCAGTTAGAATGGGCATCATCAGAAAATCTACAAACAACAAATGCTGGAGAGGGTGTGGAGAAAAGGGAACCCTCTTGCACTGTTGGTGGGAATGTAAATTGATACAGCCACTATGGAGAACAGTATGGAGGTGCCTTAAAAAACTAAAAATAGAATTACCTTATGATCCAGCAATCCCACTACTGGGCATATACCCAGAGAAAACCATAATTCAAAAAGACACATGCACCCCAATATTCATTGCAGCACTATTTACAATAGCCAGGTCATGGAAGCAACCTAAATGCCCATCGACAGACGAATGGATAAAGAAGATGTGGTACATATATACAATGGAATATTACTCAGCCATAAAAAGGAAAGAAATTGAGTCATTTGTTGAGACGTGGATGGATCTAGAGACTGTCATACAGAGTGAAGCAAGTCAGAAAGAGAAAAACAAATATCATATATTAACGCATGTATGTGGAACCTAGAAAAATGGTACAGATGAACCGGTTTGCAGGGCAGAAGTTGAGACACAGACATAGAGAACAAACGTACGGACACCAAGGGGGGAAAACTGTGGTGGGGTGGGGATGGTGGTGTGCTGAACTGGGTGATTGGGATTGACATGTATACACTGATGTGTATAAAACTGGTGACTAATAAGAACCTGCAGTATAAAACAAACAAAAAAAACTAATACTAAACTTTCTTTGGGTTATTTGTATGGAAGTATGTTAATATAAATGTTTCAGACATTACATGAAATTTTGAAAAATCTTATATATTCTGGTATAATGTTATAAGTCATCATTCTAGTTATTACTCTAAAATGTATGTCTCAGAAATAACTAAATTTCCTTGTCAATTGCATTATTATGAACTTTCATCAAATCTTTAACCGTGGTCATTTTTAAGTCTTCTGTCATTTACAGAGAGTTCTGGGTGTACTCTGATGCTTTTGCAAAAATGTTCCTATAAAAGGGTTTCATCTTCAAGGAATTCATGGAAAAGACTCTGACAAGTACATGTTTCTGGTAACTGACTATACGGCTGAACTGAATGAAGAAGCATTTTCAGAACTCTAATGGAAAACTGATGAACTCATAAAAGTGCTAACAAAAGATCAAGCTGAAAAAAAAAATTAATTACATGGGACTGAATGAACTGATGAGGATGATTATAATTTTTGTGACTTTGAATAAAAAAAAAATCCCACAAGGACTCAGAGGCAAAAAATATACGAATCAATTTTCACTGCAAAGTAAAGGAGCTGTTACAGTGGAGGATTACTTGACTGAATGTCAATATTATGACATCGTATGAATTTGTTTCGTATTCGGTAATTGCAATCATTGTTGCTTCTGTTGTGGTCATCCATTTACAATGCTTGGTGTCAATTTATCTCTTGTAAAAATAAAATACAGTGCATGTGTGTGAAAAAAAAACCCTCAATTGTGGTGATGATTCCACAACTCTATAAATTTACTAAAAATTGAACAGTACTGTATACTAAAAATGGTGAATTTTGTGGAATGTAAATCATACCTCAATGAAGCTGTTTTTAAAAAGATGAAATACAAAAAGTCAAAAGGAGGTCCATATGCAAAGTCGTTAGGTAGTGAGAAACATCTTTAGAGTGAAAGGGTAGCTCCCTGGATGGTTATATTTGATTCCCAAATGTTGGCTTACCGTGACGTCATCGGTTCTTTGACTCGGTTTTTTTTTTTTTTTTTTTTTTTTTTTTGGTAGTACGCGGGCCTCTCACTGTTGTGGCCTCTCCCGTTGCAGAGCACAGGCTCCGGAGGCGCAGGCTCAGCGACCATGGCTCACGGGTCCAGCCGCTCCGCAGCATGTGGGATCTTCCCAGACCGGGGCATGAACCCGTGTCCCCTGCATCGGCAGGCGGACTCTCAACCATTGCGGCACCAGGGAAGCCCTGACTCGGTTTTAAAATGGGATAACTTGGACTCTCCACATTCTAGAATGTAGGAAATGTCATTTACGATGATCACAATGGTTCTGATGAATCCCTCCCCAGTCATCCAGTGCCTCAAATACTTCTGAGAATAAGGGATAAATAAGTTAATAACATGGATTCTGTGAATTCTGATACCCTAGGGGCAGGAGTGGTAGAGTAGATGGAAAACACAATGATTATTTCTGCTGCCCCAGCTACCATGTTTGGATGTCATTCGAACATCGTGTATTCATAAATCATATAGTCTCATCTCCAGTCCAACAGGGACGGGGTCCCTGCTCACTTGAAGGCAGGTCTCCACATTTTCTCTAACATAACGTGTTACCATGCACGCTGTCTGACCTGTGACCCTCAGTGCCCGCCTTCTTCTGATAACTGCACTCCTTCTAGAAAACTGTCCTCCTACCCCTGCCTCCCCATCACCACTGCAACCAGGTTATATTCTGACTGTAGCTGTTCCCTAGAGATGGGAATGTGTCCTTAGCAAGGCTATTCAGACACCCTCCCTGGGATTTCTGGGGGTGGGGCGGGGAAGAGGAGGGGGAAAGAGGAGGGGCAAGTATACGAGGAAGGGAAAAGAGAAGGGAGTGGAAGGGGGAAGAAAAAGGGAAGACAAGACCTTCCTCTCTGGCAGAGAAACTGGAAAAATGTGAGCCTGGCGGCTGCCCAAGGCTCAATCCTAACCCAGTGCAGAGAGCTGGTCTGAGGGAGGGAACCAGGAAGGCCCCTGACTCCAGGGATCCCAGAGGCCCTTACACCCTTTTAGCACAGGATTTGGCGTCACATGAGCCAAGGCACTCCGCCTTCTTTCCCGAGCTAGTTCAAGTTGAGTTTCCGTCACCTGCGATCTAAGAGTACTGACCAATCCTTCGGTGCCTTCTCACCTAGTCGACCTTGCTCAGGCTGTCACCTCAGATGCCACCATAAAAGAGGGGCCTAGGACCTCAGCAGCACTGCTGCAGCTTGCATTTCTGTCTGTTCAGCTCATTTCTGAAGACAGTAGCTCCATCCACTCCATGGACCTACAGAACTGAACTACACACTCTCCAGAGTTTAACTGGGCTGAGTACAACGAGGGGGCCTATGAGGGCCCCTCGGAACCCACAGGTTAGGGAGGGCACACTGGTCACTCATTTGTTTGGCTGTTAGGTGCTCCTTGAACTGGCAGCAACGCCTCACCGCCTCCACCTCCAAGCACTCCGTTCTTTCTTCACCACAGAAGACCTGGCCAGCAAGCCCCACCTTCTGGGCTACTTCCATCCTGAAAATATGAATAGCTCTTTGGCTCTCCTACAGGAACCAGCCAACAAGGAAAACAATCATGAGTAACTGGAAATGAATAGCATTAGACTTTCAAAAACCCTCACGAAATAAAAAGCCATCCAAACAGCTGGGCCCTGGAGGGACCCAGTGCTGCGGCTAAGGATGAAGACGGAAACTTCAGGACAGCTGGGGACAGGGAGAGAGGGGCAGACAGCGGGGAAGCTGCCCTGGAGTAGGGGGTTGCAACGCTGGGGTTCAGCTGGGCCAGGAGACCTCGGGGCCCAAGGATAATTCTTGGAGCAGTTAATCCTTGAATATCCCTCACTCACCCTAATTTATTCTAAACAAGACACCTGGAAGAGAAGCCCAACGCAGTGGCTCAGTCACCGCGGCGTCACTCCCCAGGGGCTATGCCAACCTGGATTTGCCACACTACTGTCCTGGCAGCGCAAATGGAAAAGCCCTCCAGATCCCTTCCATTAGAAGCTCCAGACTGCTCCATGCCTGTGCTCTGTGGGGTGCCTAGAACCGCCTGCCCAGCAAACACGAACTCCTGTTGACTGAATTTGATACCCTGGACCTTCTACCTTTCAATTTTGAACGCTTTGTTGTGTTTAGGGATAAGAAGAAAACAGCATTAACATAAAGGATGGGGAATGCTTCCGTCAACTGCAACAAAGATTTAAAACACACCCACCCTGGGCGCCACGCATATCCACAAACTCACATAGCTTGCATCTGATCCTACGAGGGTCTACAGAGTAAAAATATCGTGCCTACGCAAGAGCTTGCAATTTAAGAGGAAAAATAAGAAACCTATACTGTTTTATTTACTCATATACACTGAATACCAACTCTGGGCCAAGTACATAGGGGATGCAGAAATGTGGCCCATACGCAATCCTTGCCTACAAGAAAGAAAAAAAGGTCCATGTAGATGAATGCATTTGCATGACAGCAGAGAGAGACAGACTAGTAAACCAAGAACACAAATATCCATTATTCCATGTGTAATCAGTTTGTGATGAAGCTTTTGAGCTACTGTACTTCTCTAAGGAAACACTGAAAGCTAAGGGCCAAATTCCAGATAACTGGGTAGAGATGCAGGGAAGCTTAATCAAGCATGCGTCTATTGAGGGCATTCTAGGTGTCCGGTGGTTACTGGGGTTACGGGACCTACAAAATGACATATTACTTAGACCAGTGCTGTCTAATACTGTAGTCATTAATCAATCACACGTGGCCACTGAGCATTTAGAACGTGGCTACTGCAAGCTGACACGCACTGTAAGTGGAAAATACACAACGGATTTCAAAGACTTACTATGAAAAAAGAATGTCAACTATATCATGAATAGGTTGACTGAATATATGTTGATAGTATTTTGGATAGCCTAGATAAAATAAATTATTATGATTAATTTCATTTGCTTCACTTTCCTTTTTGTGCCTACCAGAAATTTTTTTTTTAATAAATTTATTTATTTTTGGCTGTGTTGGGTCTTCCGTTGCTGCGCGCGGGCTTTTTCTAGTTGTGGCGAGCGGGAGCTACTCTCCGTTGCAGTGCGTGGGCTTCTCATTGCAGTGGCTTCTCTTGTTGCAGAGCACAGGCTCTAGGCACGAGGCTCCAGAAGTCGTGGCATGTGGGCTCAAAAGTTGTGGCTCAAGGGCTCCAGAGCTCAGGCTCAGTAGTTGTGGCACACGGGCTTAGTTGCTCCGCGGCACGTGGGATCTTCCCCGACCAGGGCTCAAACCCCTGTCCCCTACATTGGCAGGCGGATTCTTAACCACTGCACCACCAGGGAAGCCCTAGAAACTTTTAAATGACTTACGGTGGCTTGTATCTGTGGCTTGCTTATATTCTATTAGACAGTGATGATTTAGATCTTCCTTTCAAAGACTGATGACAGTATCCAATTAACAATAACAGCATTTACTTATTACTTACAAGGCAGGCACAAAATTAAGAAACAATGTACGTTATCATGTTTAATATTCACTTACTACCAAATCATAAAACTTAGATCTAGTAAATCCTGCAAGCTGATAATGGTTGAAAGTTAGTTTAAAAGATTCACTCTGCCACATGAAGAAGGAATGATTAATCAACAATTTTATTTCAAAACTGACAGACTTCTGTGCAAACTATTACTGTTATATATGGTTCAGAAAACATATCTATTTTTCTCTATCAACAGTTGGACAATTTTCCAAAGGATTCAACAGGGAATTTAACTTCTCCTTCATTCTAAGTATCACCATCTTCATCTTAACCACAATGCTACTGCTCCGTGGCTAGATGATGACTGAAACAAGGCAAATTGTCTGGTGAGACTGAGGAATTTGTTAATACAGTTGGGAAGAGGACTGGTCATGATTAAAGGAAATGTGTCTTTACATTGTCCACATTACCCAAGGATATAAAGAAGGACTAAATGGAGGAATGACAACACAGGGAAACATAGTTCTGAACTACACAGAAGATGCCCGGCAGATGTGTTTCAGTGACATACGGGGGCAACCCGTCTTTATAGCTATAGATTATAATGGCAGGTACAGTCATATTAGCCAATCTATCAGCAGTTCTTCAGAGGTAGGATGATAAGGAACACGATAACATTAGCAATAGTAATAACAGCCACAATAGCTATCATTTATTTAAATGATTACTTTGCAACATTTTATTGTTTTACTATTTGATTGTAAGTGAGTATTATCTCATTTAATGCTCACACCACTTCGAAATTAGATGCTATTGTTTTTATTCTCAGTTTCAAGATTAGGAAATTGCAGCCAGGAACGTTTACTTAGCCAAAGTGGCACAATTTAAAAATGGAGAAGGCTGGATTCAGATTCAGCTCCCAAGCCCAAAATGCAACGCTGGGCTGCGTATTAGACAACACTAGTAATTAAAAAAAAAAAAGTCTGGCCAACAAACCAACCGTTTTACAACTTCAAAAAGATTTAGTTGCCTTTAAAAGTGGAACAGTCCTCAGATCGGCCGCTGGCACGTACAGAGCTCCCCCTAGGAAGTCTGAATGGACCAATATGAAAAAAGGCATTCCTTCTGGCTGTTTGTCCTCACAACATTCCGGGGAAAGGTGGCATTTTTATTTCTTTGTCCTTTTAACATGCGGAGCATGTGCATAATGAATAAATCTAATGAATTTATCTAATGAATTTTTCACCAGTCAGAAAAATCCTTTTCCATATAGCTTTGCTAAAGATACCGAGACAATAACAGAAAATGTAAAGATAATTACAGACAAGTGAAGCGGCTAGTTTTATACTCAGCTGAGCTGGCAAACTACAGATTATGGCAGAGGTTTCCATAGTTTAGCAACAATATGGAAGAGCAGAACTTCGAGATATTTAGATGCTTCCCCATCATTAGGACATTTCTGTTCCTTAAGAAATTATTCTAGGGCTTCCCTGGTGGCGCAGTGGTTGAGAGTCCGCCTGCCGATGCAGGGGACACGGGTTCGTGCCCCGGTCCGGGAAGATCCCACATGCCGCGGAGCGTCTGGGCCCGTGAGCCATGGCCGCTAAGCCTGCGCGTCCGGAGCCTGTGCTCCGCAACAGGAAAGGCCACAACAGTGAGAGGCCCGCGTACCGCAAAAAAAAAAAAAAAAAAAAAAAAGAAAGAAATTATTCTAATGTCCTGTATAACACCTCTCTCCAAGCTAGAAAACAATGAAATACTACAATGCTTTAAGACAATGAAAAGCACCAATATCATAATAAAAATGCATCTTAAAACAATCACCAGTGAGACACTAATGGGGCGGGGGGGGGGCAGGTGACATTTGTTCTGGAAGCCACACATAGAAGCACCCCGCCGGCAGGCTGCCACCTCAGATATCACCAGGATAGGGTGAGCTACTCTTTCTTTTTCTTTTGCCACCGTGGATATAAACACCCACTTGCAATGTAATGAGAATCAAATGCGCTTTGTTCCAAGCAGTATGCACTTAAAATAATCAGGGGTTGTTTTAAAGGAGAAGAAGAAAGCAAGCTTGTTGCCAAACAAGGCACCAGCAGTAGCAGCCGTCAACAGATTGGCCAGGAGACAGGCTGGGACAGGAGTCATTCTGAAGAAATCTTGTTCTAGCTTTGAGACTGCAGAGGAAAAGCGATAGAAAAAGTCAACAAACAGCACACCAACATGGTGTAAAGTTGTATAGCACAGAAAGAATCTAATTACTGAGGAGTTGATCAAGATTGCTGACTGGATGTATACAGAAGGTTAGTGGCAGAAATGAGTCTTTTCTTTAAAAAAAAAAAACAAAAACCTCCTAGGAAATCCTGGATGGTATACAGATATTGGGTGGTTTCCACGCCTATATTTTCAGGTGTTTCCCAATTTATAAAAAGCTCATAGGAAAGAAATGTGAAACTTTTTTCTCAAAAGAGAAAAATGATACAGCCCCAAAGAAAATTAAGGATTTTTTTTTCTTTAAACAAAGATTCAAGAAGGTTCTGAGAGTATTCGAAGCAGCCTGCATCCATGATGAATGTGGATTGGGCCTGAAATACGATTCAGCTTGAGCGAGAATGGTAGACTACCCCCCACCCAGCCCTGGGCGAGGCCTTCCTGACATGGCTCAGTTGGGGACCTCAGGGCCCTACATATGTTTGTGGCCCTTGAACAACACAGGTCTGAACTGTGCAAGTCCACTTATATGTGAAAGTTTTTCAATAAATGGATTGGAAGAATTTGGGGAGATTTGCGACAGTTTGAAAAAACCCACCAATGAACCGTGCAGCCTAGAAATATAAAAAAATGTTTAAATGCTATGTCATGAATGCATAAAGTGTGTAGATACTAGTGCATCCTTACATAGGCATAACGTGAGTGATATTTAATATAAAATAAATGTGTTCGTTTTCTTACTGTTTTGTAACTTTGCTGTCAAAGAATTATATTACTGTAGAGTGTGCCTGTGTCTCTCATAACTGGAGAATCTGCATATCAGCCTATCATCACAGGTAAGTGTTTTTTTAAAATATGGAACGATGTTTCCAATACTGCATTATTAATATGACTGTAATACCGTATGTCATAAACTTTTATCAAGGTTCATTCATTAGTGTATAGGCTACGCTACCATGAAGCAATTGTATCGACTACACTAGGCTACCATAAAGCAATCACATTGCTGCTTCTTCCTATAAATATGAATTTTTTCACAGATTTTCTTTTTTGATGTCTAGTGTTAGTAATACGTATAACATCTACAGGGTTTTGTATCATAAGACAATACTGATGTAGATACCGACAGACAATTCATCATACAAACAGACAACGTAAAGTTACAGTATCAATACATACAGTACAGTATTGTAAGTGTATTTTCCTTACACTATTTCCTTAACCTTTCTTTTTTCTAGCTTACTTTATTGTAAGACTACAATACCTAATATACATAACAAAATATGTGCTAATCGACTGTTCACCTTATCAGTAAGGCTTCTGGTCAACAGTAGGCTATTAGAAGTTAAGTTCTGGGGGAGTCAGAAGTGATACATGGACTTTCCACTTGGTGGGAGGGGGAATCCCCCTAACCTCCCTCACTGTTCAGGGGTCAACTGTGTTTTCCTTCTGGCTGCCTTTGGCAAGGAAGAAAGAAAAAGCAACCCACAAGTCCATGAGCCTTGTGGCTCACCAGTTCCCACGTCCTCTGGGGTAGCTGGGAGGAGGCTACTGTGAACAGGCTGCTTCTCCCACCAGTGAAATGACTATGGGTCAAAGCATCCACTGAAAGTTAGCACTCCGTTTCACTTCTGAAAAGCGGTCAGTCACCAGCAGCTCAACTCTCGTAGGAGGTGATGGTCAAGTTATGGGAGCATTCTCATCAAACGAAGAGGCTCAGCACAGAACTCGTTAACTCACTGACAAGCTTGACACATAGATTTGTTTATGTGGTTCTCGCCCAGCTGGATGCTAGGGGCCCGGGTTCCAGTTCCTTTTCCAACCTTCATGTCACTGCTCAATGTCATCTGCCCCACCCAGGACTCCCCACTAGTCTCCAACACAGCTTGTCCAAGTCTACACCAGTCTTCTTCACTGCTAAACAATTATAATTAGCTCCATGTGGGGCTCCCAAGGTCACTGTCTAAACCCGAGAGAAACAGAAACGGACAACATCTAGAAGCCTTGTGCCAAGAGCAGGCAGAACTAAGGTTCGCATCTAGCTTTGCCTCTTACTGACTGTGCCACTTTCCAAGGGATCATTTCTCTTCCTAGAGCTCAGTCTCCTCTGTAAAATGTGTTCCCGCCACCATCCCATTCCAACCACTGGAGCCTTGTGCTCCAGTGGAATGAAAATGTGTTAACCTCTTTAAAACTCGAAGCTCCATGAAGGCAGGCCTTGCTGCTCATCCCTGGATCTTCTATCTACTGCCCAACGACTCCACCAACACGTGCTGCTCAAGGGGGATCGGACACTGCGTAAGACGGCCCGCACCTCCGGAAGCTGCCAGCCGAGGAGCAAAGTGACTGGAGCAAAGATGGCGCTCGATTCAATTAAACCAACTAACTCGTTGAAAGAACCTGCATCGTTCACCCTGTTACACGTAGGCCCGCGTCCCTTTTGGCCCAATTACTGGCTGAAGAGATGGAGAATGTCGCCTAAGATGGAGGGACAGAACAGTTCCTGAGCGTGGTCGACAATGGCAGTACCTTCTCCCAGCACCTGCTACCTCCCACAGAAGGGCGAGTTCCTCTAGAAGAGCAGGCTTCCAGCTGAGGGCCAGCTCCCCAACTAGGAAACGTGGCCCTGACTTCCTCGAGTCCCTTTGGAGGCAGCCCCGTAGGCTAGGAGGCCGAGATGAGAAGCACAGAACAGAGAGCCAGTCAGGATATTCCCCCCACCCGGCTGAGCAGTCAGAGATCGACCCCCGTGAGCTTAGAAGTGTCGTGGGCTGGACCCAGGGACATCTCAGTTCCCTCCCGCAACAGCAAAGGGAGGAAACTGCTGTCGCCTGGAAAGCAGAGAACGGTACAGGTCCAATGCTAGACCAAGAAATGCTGCCCCTGGGGTGAGGAACTCATGACCCAGCCTTAGAATCCATCACATCTCTGCGAAATAGTCATACGACAGGTTCGCTTTTTATTACTTCTAAACAGCATCTTACCTCATCCAATAGAAGTAGTTCCTAAAAATGGTCAGTGGTATGTAGACTGGTTAGTATAGCGACTAGAGACTGGTTTTCCTACTGAAGGTATAAACCCCACAATTATTACTTTTCACTCGTGTATGATAGGTTATCAGGTCTGGGGAACAGTGGCACATGATAGAAAACAGACCCCCTGTCATTGCACTCCTGATCCTTATGCGGTGGCTGTTAAAGGTAAACAGGACAAAGGCAACAAGGTTTTCTAGGTACATTTGATAGATCTTGCGTTAACCTGGGGATTCCAAAGAGGTTCATAACTGGGCTTCACACACAGGGACTTCCATGAGCCTCTTGAAACTGACAAGGATTACAAGTGTACAGCATCATTTCATATAAGTGAATTTCCCCCTAGGAAAAGTGGTCCAACACCTGCATCCAATTTGCAAAAGTGTCCATCTTTGACTCAAAAATATTGAAGAATCACTGCTAGATGGCCCGCCTCGGTTTGCAGGATGAACTCCTCTTGGAGGAAAACACTTGACTCTGTGCTGCCCTAGGGCAAAGGAAGCTGCTCAGCCTTTTACTCCCCACCAGTGAGCTCTGCCAGAGCTCTTTTTCCTGGCTGGGTTTCTGTCACTTCAGCCAGCAAAGGGAACTGGACAGATGTAGTGAAAGTGAAGAGAGAGAGATGCTGCTGGGCTGTTAATTCTAGAGTCATTTAGCTCTTTAAAAAGAAAACACTCTGGATTAAGCAAACTGAATTCATCTAGTAAGCAAAGGAAAAAGAAAAAAAGAAAAATACTGATACTGCTCTTACCAACTGCAATACTTAACAGGGATAAGAAAAGTTGAATTGAGGTTTAAAAGTAGTAATTGATTTTGAGGGAAACTGATATAGTAGAGGATGAACTGCTTACGTTTGGTTACTTGATGATAAACTTTGGTGTTCACTAAATGTCAATTTAAGAAAAAAATAAAGGAAAAGAGTATATATTTTCTTCCACTGTAGAATAAACTTCTTGGACTACAACCAACTTTTCTCACAACTGGATTCCGTTCATTTAGAAGCAGGGGTGGATAAGTCATGAACTCCCAAAGGTTGCCCCTTACCCAGGGGTGACCAATGGTTGTGGAATTTATAAGGCAAGACACTATTTCCAGTGAATGCCATTTACTACAGAAAGAACTGGACAAGATCCCAGGTAAGGTTAAATGAGGTGAGACCCATCACACAAAACCAGCTGGTGAAGCAGTTAAGACACAGTAACTGCTCCAAAGGGTGGATAGGGCAGAAAGGGGTTTCTTAACGATAGGCAAGAGAACCAAGGCTTATAGAGGTGATGTGACTTGCCTGAGAAAGAACTACATCTTCTGAACTTCAACCTTAGCATTTTGCTAACTACCTCTACTCCTCGGCCTTTTGATTACTGTTTAAATTCTCCTCTAGCCTCCGAAAGCTCAATATCTGATGGCCACCCTGAAGGACTATATGGCCCTGGGTGGGTGGGGGTGGGGGTGGGGGTGGGGGTGTGTGGGGGTGTGTGTGTAGTTCAATGTTAACCACCTACTATGTGACAGATACTCTACTGGACACAATATAAGCATGAAGAATGAGGCATACTTCAAAGGGAAAAATGTTTTGTTTTAAAACACATGGCTAAGTCTGTACAGTTACAGTTACTTATTAAAATATTGACTAAATTGACTAATAACCAGTGAGTCTGATATCAAAGGCTAGAGCAGTCTGTTCATTGTAGATGGCTAGAGTTGGGAAACTGAGGTTTGATTAACAACATTTCTCTTTCATTAAACCAACACTTTTCAGCTCGTGGGTAGCAATAAAACAAAAAGAAATAATCTCTAGATCATGCAGCATCTTAATGATTTTTTTAAAAAGATACCATCAGTATCATATACCTATATAAATAAATAATGGGGGAAAAAATCTAGAATCCTTTTCCCTATCACCTATTTAAAACATACCCAAGAGGCCTTTGATATATTTAGCTTTGCTTTGTCAACTCCTATATTCATCATTTCTCCTACGTAGAGGAAATCCAGTTGGCTTTTAGCAAAATAATGCACGGCACTAACAGTGAATGTTTTCAGTACCACGAGTTAAGGATTTTATGATGTGACAGTTTTTTAAGTATTTCTGGGTACACTACTATATATACTGGTTTCTCCTGGATCTTCAGATTAAGGTCACCGTTCCCCTCAACCACAGAAAAAAGAAAACAACACCTCAGGATGAATGCACAAAATCAGAGCAATGATGAGTAAACCCTCTGCAACAATCCTGAGAAATGCACTTTCTATTCTTAGAAATTCAGTGTGGTGGGTGTTACTCGAGACCGTTTCTAGTCTGTTTGGATCCTGTATGGAATGGAGGGGGAACATCACTTGGTTATACATCTTCCACATTTAAAATGTGGGAAAGCGAAGGTACCAAGAAAAGGAAAGATGGGTGTGCTTCTGAGCATCGTGTTACTTATGTTTTCTTTTGAATTCAGGTTTAGGTAAATGCTGCAGAAAAATATGAAGACACAAGTGCTTTGTGGGATAGATCACACAGACTTAAATGAAGTGCTTTGTGTATAAGAACCTGTGTTTTTATCCTGATGCAACCTGTAAATACGACATCTGGGGCACTCAAATACAGCTGGGAGAACAGCCAGCGCCACTTAGGAGATCCGATATGTGCTAAGAGAAATTCTAAGTAGAAAAATCACAACAAAAAAGCATGAAATTCTTTCATTCAACAAACATGTGAGTACTTACAGTACGTCAACAATGTTCTAGACACTAGGGATTCAACAGTAAACAAAAAGAGACAAAACCCCTGTCTTCCTGGAGCACATATTCTAGTAAGGACAGACAGACTACTGATATGAACCAAACTAATACAAACTTCTGGCAAGTTTGAAGGCAATTAAGTGCCGTGGAAGAAAATAAAGGAGAAAAGGGAACTCTCCGTGTCCAGTGGCTAGGGACTGGTGCTTTCACTGTTGGGGGCCCGGGTTCGACCCCTGGTCAAAAATAAATAAGTAAATGGATGAATAAATAAACAAACAAATAAAGGAGAAAAGAGCAGCAGGACATGCTGGAAGGGGGCGGCCAGGGAAGGTGGGCTGAGAAGGTGATGTCTAAGTGAAGAGCTAAGGGGTTGAGGGCCACAGCCCTGGAGACATCTAGGGGAAGAGCAGTCCAGAGAGTGGGAACAGTAAACGCGATGGCTCTGAGACAGGAGTGTGCCTGGTAATTTGAAGGAATAATGAGGAAACCAATGGGTTTAAATGCCTTGAACTGCTTCCAGATTAAGAGGTTACAATTCAGGGCAAAATGTCATGAACACAGCCATATTTTCATACACACTTAGAGCAGGAATGTGCCTTTGTACATGCATACTCAAGCCCCTTAATCTTTCCAAGTCTGAAGAAATGAGGACGAGAAGGTAGAGTGAGTAACCCAGGGTTACACCACCAGTGACTGGCCAAGAAAAGGCTTCAGCACACGTATCCCAAACTCAGCACCACACTTCTGTCTGATGCTCCAACTTTATAATTAAGAGGCACTCTTATTTTTTTTTAATTGAAAAAACTAAAGAATCCAGCCAACTAACACTCTTAGAGCTAAAAATGGATCAATTTCACTTTTCATTCAGCAAATAACCAGGAGAGACCCTACATACACCCTACATATTGCTGAGGAAGAAATAATAAATGCATCATTTCCTAGATCTCACTACCCAGCAATCAAATGTATAGGTGTGTAACAAAGAAACTACTCAAGGGAACATGCCTCAGATGTTGACTGCAGCACTGTTACAGTAAAAAAGTGGGAAAGATCAACTGTCCTCTGAAGAAAAAGTATAACAGTGAAAAAGTGGAAACTCAAATTTTCTCTTGGTGAGGAAAAGCGTATGCTATAATTTATTCCTACACTAGAGTTCTCTGTAGCAGCTAAAGTAAATAAGATCTACATGTACCTCAAACACATAATGACAAATTTAAAAATGCAAGCCGTGTGTATATAGAATTATGCCATTTAAATAAAATGTTAAACACACAAGCTCTCAGATACAGTTTGCGGATATGTAATACCGAAGTACCAAACACCTCTGGGCACTGTGTACACTGACTTCACGTTAGTGGTTACCTGAGGATGGAGGCAGAGGAGGAAGGATGGATAAAATATTTCAGTTACAGTTTATTTTTAAGGGGCAGGTGTGGGGGGGTATGAAGCAAATATGGAAAGATTAGCAACTCAAACATAAGTCGTGGAAAAATGGAAGCCTTACTATGTTCTCTTTAGGTACGTTTGAGATTTTTCATACTTTTATTTGGAAAAAGAGGAAGGCTAGAAGGAAGGAACAGAGAGACAGACAAAGCTCCTTCATCACATTCCAGTGACTCCAAGGCCGAGTTCCCCGAACTTGCAAAGCTCAGGTTCTTCACCTTTAAAAGGTGAGTGATACTAGGTGTGCCGGCCTCAAAGATGCTATAGAAGTGGCAGTCTGGAGACAGAACTTCATTGTCAGATACACTACTAGCAGACAGGGGCACTACATCACGTCCCCATTGAATCTCCAAGGCCCAGCATCCATTACTTTATTTCAATTTCACAGATAACAGTAATAAGGTTTTTCAACAGGGTTATAACCCTCCCTCCCTACCCCCCCCCCAAAAAGCCATAAAAACACATCTAAGGAGTGTAAATGATACAATACATTCATTACTGAAGCATTTCGATGAATGGAGACAGCCCAGAATGGGAGCACCTCTCCCAATCCAAGTTCTGCAAGCACTGGTTAAAAATTACAAGAACTGGATACATTTCCTCACATAAAATCTATTATCTTACAAGCGGAAGGGAAAAAATATGACACTGGTTAAGTAAGCATCATTAAGAAAGGATGATCTGATTACATCCATCAGTAATAAAATTCCCAGCCACACCTGTAAACGACTCTGCAGGCTGGGGACAGAGCAATCAAAATCCAGCCTCCCTGTGATACACTCTCTCTTTTCCAACTTTGCTCAGACCTCAAGGAGGTGAGACGCTCCTCGCTAAGATGAGCTTCTTTTAAGTCTCACTGATCAGTAAAACAATTTCTCCCTCTGCCAGGCCCTGACGGTCTTGAGATGACATTCTCCAGAGAACTGGCAGGGCGCTCGGTAGTCTCCTCTCGCGGAAGGAAAAGAGAAACCCATCTAAGTCACCTGTGAGCCTGTGGCCAAGGGAAGCCGCTGGTTCAGGTGAGCGGCCTTAAGTCCGCAGATTTGCCCCAATCACTGGAAACAAAGTTGCGCTGAGCTGGGCTCCTTGGAGAAGCCCAAGCCTGGCTACAGAGCCCAGGCGCTGGGAGATCACTTGCAGCGCCTCCACTTTCCCCTGGGCTCCGTCTGCCGCGTCTGCTGTCTCTCCCGGCCCTGAGGCCCACCCCCCTCCACAAAAGCAGGGGACGAGGTCCAAACTCAAAGGAGAGCGAGAGCCCGGGGTTAGCAGATGTACTCTGCAAACTGCAGAAACTAAACCGCAGGCACAAAAACCTGCCCGAGCCAGCAGCGAAGGGGGGGTGGTTAGGGAGGGTACCCACCCTCCCGGGCAGAGGTTGGGATAGATGGCGGGCGGGCGCCCCTCTCGCGCGCGGCTCCACATCCTGCCTCCTCCCAAAGCCCCAGCTGCCCGAAGGCTGCCCGAACTCCAGCATCTCTCCTCCCGGCCCTCCTCGGAGCTGTGGTGGGGAAACGGACAGGAAGGACGGGGAGCGGGGTCAGTCGCAGGCCCGGAGTGGCCCTGCCAGCACCCTTGGGCCAGCGGAGGGCTCCCGGAGTCAGAAAAAGAACAATAGCGGACCCTCGGTCGCCGAGCCCCCCGAGTCTCCCGCTCGCGCCTTCCTCCCCAGCTCCTCCAAGCTCAGCGCGGAGGCGGGTCGAGCCCTGAAGCGGGGACTGGGGGGAGCCAGACGCAGGCGGGCCAGGCAGGTGGGACGGGGAGCCGACTCGGGGCACCCAGAACGCCCTGCCGGGGACTGGTCATTCATTCCCACCCGCGCTCCCTCCGCACCCACCCCTGCCCCAGCCGGCCTGCGAGTCGCGGGGGCCGGTAGGAGAAAACCCCGCTCCTAACTTGGCTCGTCCTCCCTTTCTGCTCTGACGCCCACCATCCTCCTCTTCCTGTGTTTCCCAGTCTGCCCTCTGCAGACAGCGGGCGGCCGGCGGGGACAAGGGACTGGTGGCGGGACCCTCGCTGCCAGCCCGCCGAGCCACTCCGCCGGCGCGTCGTCCGCGCCTATCTGGCCGCCTCCCTCGTCCGAACCCCAGACACAAAGGCGGGGACCGGAGCCCGCGAGCCCGCTCCGGGGAGCCTCCCGACTCTCGGCGCCGCGCACTCACCCCATCTAGGCGGCGGCGGCGGCTCCCGGGCCCCGCTGGCTGCGCCACCCCGCCCGCCGCTTCCCCAGGAAAAACGCGGACGCCGGGCTCGCTTCCTGCTCAGCTTCCTGCGCCTCGGTCCCTCCTCCTCCCCCGCTGCGGGGGTCAGTGGGCGCCGCGGCTCCCGGGCTGGGCCGGCGGGGCGGGGCGGGGGCAGCACCACCACGTGGCCGCCCGGCGCCGGCCCCCGCCGACCCGGATCCCGCGGGAGCGGGAAGGGAGGTGCTAACCATTCCCCTCCCCTTCCACCCCGCGCGGCCCCAAATTCCGCGAGTCAGGTGATCCGGACCTGCGGGAGGTACTCCCGGCCCGCGCGCCCTGGGCGTCCGCGGCTTGCTTTTAGTTTTCCACGGATCGTGGGATTCTCCCCCGTGGATCTTGCATCATCATCACCTGAAGTTAATGGAAACCACCGGTGCTCTGACCCCAGGGTTTAGGACGGATGAGATCCTGAATAGTAATGCATTTCTGGTTAACGTCCAAAGTCGTTTGCGGTCGTGGGGTGTTTTAAAGTCGCTGATCCAAGCGCTTTCTAACCAGAATCAAATCGGTCATATTTTCCAAAATTACTGAACAGAAAGTAAACTGGAACATGCTCGTAGTCTCTGGACTGAACCAGTTGGTTGGAATATGTTCGGTAACGCTCATCAGGTGGCAGGAGAAAACTACCAGCGTTAAGTATTGCTCGGAGAGTTAGGAAGGAGAAACCTACCGTCTGAACTGAGAGGCACCATGGGGAACGCCCTCCCCGCAGGGTCTGGGATGCAAAGGAGGGGCCGACAGCTCCTCTCTCTTCCCCAGCCCGCTGAGCCCGGCGTTTGAATCGTGATGGGCTCCTCCTGTAGTTCCAAGGATTTCAAAGCTCTCCACCTCCCGTTAAATTTGGGACGGCTTTGCCACTCATTTTGATCATGTTAACCAGCTGTGGCTTAAAAAGTCTTCTGATGAACCTAAGGGCAGGACAGGAATAAAGACGCAGACTTAGAGAAGGGACTTGAGGACATGAGGAGGAGGAAGGGTAAACTGGGACGAAGTGAGAGAGTGACATGGACATAATACACTACCAAGTGTAAAACAGATAGCTAGTGGGAAGCAGCCACATAGCACAGGGAGATCAGCTCCATGCTTTGTGACAACCTAGAGGGATGGCATAGGGATGGTGGGAGGGAGGCTAAAGAGGGAGGGGATATGGGGATACACGTATACATACAGCTGATTCATGTTGTTATACAGCAGAAACTAACACAACATTGTAAAGCAATTATACTCCAGTAAAGATGTTAAAAAAAGAAAAGTCTTTAATCACCAAAGCCCCTGTGTTCCCCCCGTTAACTCTACGTCCTTTGCACAGGGCAGGAAGTTTTCTAGAATAAATGAGTGGTATGAGTCCTTTTTTTGGTGAGATCGACTCAATCAATTGATTTTTTTTTAAATTCCAACAAAACTGAAATTAACCTGAGTTCAGTTTATAATGTCTTGGTCAGATCTCCATGACCCCAGGTCAGACTTCATCTGTACCCCTGTCTCCCCCACCCATGGCCAAGCCAAGGGAACAGCCTGTCTTAGCTGTAACAGGTGACTTATCAAACAGAGAGCAAAAGCTGTGTAACTAGTTGCATGGTCTTCCCTTCCTAAATCATAGGTCAGAGATTCCTTAGAGAAGTGAGGAAGAGCGGGTTTAAAGCAAGACGTACACTCCTCTTCCTGTCTTTTATCCCTCTCAAATCACCCTCTGAAAGACACGGGAACTGGTAAACTTCTTTTTGGTTTAGTTCTGGCGATTTCCACAATACGGTTTTTCATTGCAGTTCATATGAATGGTGTGGCGTAGGGTGTTTATCGGGAACAATACTGCCACGTGTGAGTTTTCTGTTCCCCTTTCAGCAGGTCAGTGTCATTCAAGCGGTGGCAGCTGGCAGGGTGGGCATTGGAACGGGGTACAGGGTGTACCGTGCTGCTTTGGAAACTTAATGTGTGTATTCTGTAGCTGAAGGAGTTAAAATATCAGACAAAACTGTGTAAGGCGGGGTCATCAGCCTTTTATTCATAGGAACCCTGTCCCTCTTCTTCTTTTTTTTTTTTTTTCTTCTACATGGCCAGGCCCTGTCCCAGCTACCTGCTTGGGGGCTGGTAGGCCCCTGTCAGCCCTGTGGCTCCCATAGGTGGCTTGTGTGCTTATTCTCCTTAATTAATTTATTTATTTGTTTATTTTTTAATTTTAGAATTTTTTTATACAGCAGGTTCTTATTAGTTATCCATTTTATACATATCAGTGCATATATGTCCATCCCAATCTCCCAATTCATCCCACCACCACCACCCCGCCACTATTCTCCTTGATTTATAATCCCACCATCTACATTAGTCTGGGTGAGAGATTGTTGTGGAGGGAAGGATTCATAGTTAATCTTTGTGCCAAGACCCTTTACCAGCTCCCACCCTCCGTTGAAACTCAAACCACCTGCTCAGACCACAGCTGACATTCTGCCACCTGCAGGGAGATTGGTGGTCAAGTATGGGATTGAACACCCATGCTTGACCACCAAGTGGTTTTATTGCCCAGGCCTTTTAGAAAGTGCTAATTGGGTTCAGGATACATTGAACACCACCCTTGGATGGAGAGCTGACCCGTGTGAAAGGGTTTGAGAGATGGAAGCAAGGATAAAATGACCATATAAACTGCATAAAGTTGGTAGAACCTTTTGGGGATGAACAGCATGTTGAATTTCAATAGGAGAAGTATCCCAAATCAAAGCAACTGTGGTGTGATGTGCAATACTAAGAGTAATAAGAGCCAGGGGACCAGGTTTCCCGACCCCTGTGTTTGACTCACTTGCCCTTTGAACTGCACCACGTGTTTGAATCTCACCTGGCCCACTTTCCCACTCAGTAAAAGAGAACGTTGAATTACATGGCCTCTAACATCCTAAGACCATTCTCTTAGTTTGAAGAGCCTTCACATGCAACGTTGTCCCCACATGTTATGGCAAAGGGTCTGTTCTAGCAGGTCCTAATAGTGTTGCTAGCCAGTACTTAGGATCCATAAATGAGATTCATCGATTGGTGGGGCTCAATTTTTATTTTTGAAATTAAATAATATTACATTCCTTCTTTCTTGCTCCATCTCTCACCAATATCAGTTCTCCCCAGATTAAAATCTTCTTACGTTTGAGAAAACAAAGCTAAGACTTGTTGGGATAAAAAGAAACTGTCCCTGAAGGAGGAGATAGAGATAGCCGAAAAGTACCAGAATCAAAAAGTACCCCTCCACTCTTTGGTGTTTGGTCAGGATCTGACTGCATTTCTGGGTCTAGTTAGAGGCAGCATAATTTAGAGGAATGTGGTGATATTGGACCCAGTCCAGAGAATGGAACAAAAACACAATCAGAAGTTTGGAGAGAGATCGTCTACGGGGAAAAGGCCAAATGTTCATAGCAAAACCACCTTTTGTGTTTTCTTGACGATGTTTCCAAATAGGAGGAAACTGTGACATGGGAGAAATCAATACGTGTGGCATTGCTTTTCATAATTGAGTAAGACCATAGTAAATAAGTAGCGTGCAAACACTGATTAGCCCATGGTTTCTCCACTTGCCAGGAAGCCAGCAGAAATTTCTCCAAGGGTAGGTTACTACCCTTTCCTTCTCAGTGACTTGGGCACCCGATGGGGAGGGAAGGCTAAGATGTTTAGTAAAAATACATTCCGCAGCCCTGCATCAGAGCCCCGATTGTAGGAGTATGGCAGAGAAGCTAAGCATCTGAACCTTGACACTACAGACCTGAGAAGGTCTTAAGACCGTCTGGCCCATCATCTCCAATGAGGAATGGAAAGTCTGCAGAACTGCGCTGTCCGGTATGGCAGCCACTAGCCACGTGTGAACACCTGAAATGTCACTACTCTACTAGGCTACTGGGCATGTGAAATGTCACTAGTCCAAACTGAGATGTGCAACAAATGCAAAATACGCACCAAATTTCAAAGACTAACAAAGAAAAATATCTCACAAATAATTTTTACACTGATTACACATTGAAATGCTGATATTTTGGATATATTAGGTTAAATATATTATAGACACTAATTTCAGTTATTTCTTTTTGCTTTTTAAAATGTAGCTAAGTAGAAAATTGACAAGTTACTATCTGGCTTACATTGTATTTCTATTGCATAGCACTGCTATGGGGGCTGATATCAGCAGCTAACACACATTTAGCGCCTACTGTGTACCAGGCACTCTTCTAAGCGATATATACTTAATTTTACAACCTGTGACACTTCTGAGAGTGAAGTAGGGCAGGCGAATGCTGAACCAGCCAGGATACCGGACAAAAGGCATAAACTGCAACTGTCCTGAGCAAACTGAGATGTCAGGCCCACCTAATGTTAGGTCAAATTAATCCTTACGTCAAACCTGTAAGTACCATTATCAACCCCGTTGGGCACATGAGGGAACTGGGGCACAGAGAGATTAAGTAACTTGCCCAAAGTCACACAGCTGGGAAGTAGTAGTGTTGGGATTCAAACCAGGGCAGTCCAGCTCTCGAGCCTTCACTCTTAACTGCTGTGCACCACTGTCTGCTCAAGAGCTAAGTATGGATAGAGGATTTAGTAGATGCCGTTTTCCTTACTTCGCACAGCAACTTGGACAGAGTATTATCCTGTTTTTAGAGTGCAGAAACTGAGCTTTAAATAGATCCAGCAACTTGTCCAAATCCTAGAACCAGAAAGAATGGAGCCAAGAATGGAGGTGTGGGATGCCCGACTCCAGAGGGGTCCTCGTAACCACCATGTCGTACTGCTTTCAGGCCACCTCTGTTTAAAAACAACTCTCACATTGATCTCACTACTTCTCCCTGTTCTGGCAGAGGACTGGATAAGAGAAGATGAGAACCCAGGTGTCATCACCTTGGAACAAATACCAAAAGCTCAATCTTCTTGGCCTCTCCTTTCTTGGAAAGAGCATTTTAAGGTAATCCAAAGAGCGATCCATGTGCCACATTGGTTGTTCTGCTGTGCGTGTCAGAAATTCCAGAAAGTATCTGCCATTGAGGCAGTGGAGGAGGGCATTGTGAGGAGCTCACAAACATCAAGGAGGGGGTTGGTTATCAAAAGGCTGAGAGTGGGCTTCCCTGGTGGCACAGTGGTTGAGAGTCCGCCTGCTGATGCAGGGGACACGGGTTCGTGCCCCGGTCTGGGGAGATCCCATATGTCGCGGAGCGGCTGCGCCCGTGAGCCATGGCCGCTGAGCCTGCGCGTCCGGAGCCTGTGCTCCGCAACGGGAGAGGCCACAACAGTGAGAGGCCCGCGTACCGCAAACAAACAAACAAACAAATTAACATAAAAATGGTCATAGGATATAGTTTAAACACTTCTAGGGCACAATTTGCTAAATCTTTATGGAAAATTACTGGCTAATATGTAAGGTACAGCATTGAGCACACATAGTAAAAAGAAATATGAGATGTCCTTGACCTCCAACCTATTTGAAGAGATGATCTTAGGCATACATGGACAAAGAGTCATGAAAAGAAAACAGCAAAGGCCTTCATGTTGCTTTCTAGCTCCTCAGCACTATTCTGTGGTTTTGCCAAGCCATGTTGCCAGGCAAGCTGTACCCTTGAAAACGCAAGGCGTACTATTCTGCTGAACTATTATGAAGCAGTGTGCTATGGGAACCAAAATACAAGTAAACTCACCTCCACCCACAGAGATTCCAATTCTAGAGTGCAGCCTGGACTGAAGACGACTATACTACGCAGCCTCCGTGCTAGTAAATAATGTGATTGAAACATCATGAGCGTTGGAATCAGCTGCCTGTTACAGTGATAACAGGGACTGTTAGGAGGTAACAGTGGCTTTAACAAAATAGGGGCTTGTTTTTCTCATATTCTGAAAAGTTGCTTTATTTAGATCAGTGGCTCAAGGCTGTCAGGTCTGAGGTCTCTGTGATTCTCTAGATTTTCCCCTCATTGTCAGAAGACAGCTTACCTGCCTACAGCATCCATTCTGTGTTCCAGGCAGGCAGAAGGGGAAGAGTGGACAGCCAGTGTGGCCTACCCCTCTTAGGGAGATCTTCTGAAAGCCCCACTCAACTTCTTAATTTTATTGGTCAAAACTGTGTCACATGGCCAGCCCCCTCTGAAAGGAAGGGAAGGAAATACAGACTTTTTTGCTGGGTACGTTGTACATGAAATAAAATTGGGGTTCTGCTAATGTGGAAACGGGGAGAATGGATATTGGGTGTATCTGTTGCTGTGAAACAAACGACCTCAAAACTTAGTGGCTTAAAACAGCAACAACAAGGGCTTCCCTGGTGGCGCAGTGGTTGGGAGTCCGCGTGCCAACGCAGGGGACACGGGTTTGAGCTCTGGTCCGGGAAGATCCCACATGCCACGGAGCAACAAAGCCCGTGAGCCACAGCTGCTGAGCCCACATGCCGCAACTACTGAAGCCTGTGCTCCTGGAGTCCGTGCTCTGCAGCAAGGGGGGCCACCGCGGTGGGGAGCCCATGCACCGCAGCAGGGAGTGGCCCCTGCTCGCTGCAACTAGGGAAAAGCCCACACGCAGCAAGGAAGAACCAACGCAGCCAATAAATAAATAAATAAATAATTTTTTTAAAAAAGAAAAAAAACCAGCAACAACAATATTATCTATTATTTCTCATGATTCTGTGGGTTGACCAGGTGGTTCTGGAATGGCCAAATAACCTGAAATGGTCTCACTCCTAGAGCCGGTGGTTAGTGTTGGTCCCTGGCTGGAGGTCAGCTAGGGATTGTTGGCTGAGACATTGGTTCTCCTTCACGTGGTGTCTTGGGCTTCCTCATGGACTGGTGGCTGGGTTCCAAGAAAGAACGTTCTGAGAGCATGCACCTCAGTGTGCAAGTGCTTATCAAGCCTCCACTTACACCATGCTTGCCATGGTCCCATTGGCCAAAGCTCATGACCTGGCCGAATCCAAAGTCAAAGTGGGAAGCAATTACACAAAGGCATAAAATCCAGGAAGCAGGGTTCACAGGGGACAAGCAAAGTACCAGTCCACCATAGGTAGGCATCTAGCTATCTCTGCCAAAGCATCTTTTTTGATAATATGTTAAAATTTAGCAATGCTTATTTTGCAGCAAGCGTAGAACAATATTTGGCAAGCATTAACTCTGAAAATCCTCACAACAACCTTCTGGGGTACATGCTCTTATTATTTCCATTTAGAGGTGAGGAACTAGATCAGGGAAGCTTAAGAAAGTTGCTGAAGGTCACCTAGTAAGAAAACACCAGGGCTGGAATTTGAACCCAACCTGAATATTCAGCTTGGACAGGGGTTTGTGAGCACATTCTGGCTTCAGTAAGATGGGAGGAAATCAAGTGACAGGGATCTAATAAAACAGGCATTTAAAAGAGATTTCCCCCGTGTTTTAAATACCATTATCTTTCATCCTCTCCGGTAGCAGGTGCAGAGAGAAGAGTGACATATCCCTGCCCATCAGAGTCAAGGCGGACGGACTGTACTGAGGAGATGCTCACTTGCTTTCTGGGCAGGTGGTCTAACGCACGCTGGGCCCCTCTTCCCCAAGTACACACTGCGGAAAGCAGAGGTGAAAGCACACGTGAGCCAGGTAAAGTTGGGGTGGCTACAGTTGCCCCTGGGAAAACTTGAGGAAGAAGTCTGAACACCTAGGAGCCTCGATGAAGGAATCTAGGAGGTTTCTGAAAGGGAAAAAACCCCGAAGTTTACTGCCCTTATACCTCGACAGGTGTGTCAGAAGCGAATCACCCTAACATGCTAGAAACACCTTCCACTGATGAAAAGCACAGTGAAGATGCTCTACTTTTTCTGTTTGAAAGTGAGTTTCTCCAAGTGTGGCCTCTGCACTAGTCTGTCCACAGAAATACTGACTCAGTTCTCCATTGGGTGGATCAGAAAATCTGCATGTTTAAGGAGCATCGCAAGGGACTCTTATACACAATACATTTGCAAATTATTGGTTTAAAAATGTTCTTTCAGTATGATGATTTTTAAAACAGTACTTTCAAACTTTTTAAAATTTTTTCTTTCTTTATTTTCTTTCTTTCTTTTATTTTTTTTTTGGCTGCATTGGGTCTTCATTGCTGCATGTGGGCTTTCTCTAGTTGCGGTGAGACAGGGCTACTCTTTGTTGCAGTGCGCGGGCTTCTCATTGCGGTGGCTTCTCTTGTTGAGGAGCATGGGCTCTAGGCCTGTGGGCTTCAGTACTTGTGGCTCGCGGGCCCTAGAGCGCAGGCTCGTAGTTGTTGCGCACGGACTTGGTTGCTCCGCGGCATGTGGGATCTTCCTGGCCCAGGGCTCGAACCCCTGTCCCCTGCATTGGCAGGCGGATTCTTAACCGCTGCGCCACCAGGGAAGCCCTGGTTTTCAAACTTTAATGTGCATCTGAATCCCCTGAGATCTCTTGAAAAAGTAGGTTCTGATTCAGTAGATCTGAAGAACGGCTTGAAATTCTGCCTTTTTAACAATTTCCCAGCCCTGATGCTGGTCTGAAGAACCAAGCCCCACACCTTGTAGCCAAGCTTTAAAAACCTTGGAGGGAAAAAACCAAAACAAACCCTTTTGGGTTGTAACAGAGGGAGGCAGACAAACATAGTGGAAGTGGAGGCAGGGGTACCCTCGGCTCATCTGTGGGAGAGACAGAAGATCACTGCCCTTTCCAAAGGGACAGGTCACTGATAAAAGATACAGACGCAGTAGCAAAAGAGGGAGCTTAGAGATATCCAGAGCAGGCTCCCCAGTCAAGGTGAGATTGATGGGCAAGTGCAACAGGATAGAGTGATGAAGGTGTTTTTCTAATGAATCTGGCCTGAGGAGTTCAGACCATCGTTAAAGAGCTTGAAGAAACTCAGAAGAGTCAGATGGTGCAAAATCAATGGAACTGAATGAACACAAATATTTAGACAGGCTGATCTCCTAAGGTGCGAAAATACACAATTTGTATTTTAAGAGTTTGTGCGTAGTTTTTTCTTCAACCCTTGCTTTTTTTTTTTTTTTTTTGCGGTACACGGGTCTCTCACTGTTGTGGCCTCTCCCGTTGCGGAGCACAGGCTCCAGAAGCGCAGGCTCAGCGGCCGTGGTTTACGGGCCCAGCCGCTCCCTGGCATGTGGGATCTTCCCGGACGGGGGCACGAACCCGCGTCCCCTGCATCGGCAGGCAGACTTTCAACCACTGCGCCACCAGGGAAGCCCCAACCCTTGCTTTTTGCTGTGGTTTTATGTTGTTTATACTCAGAAGGAAGATACTGGTAGTATACGCTATGTGCTAGTTCCCCAGAAAAGTACATTTTTAATCCTTGCAAATGAATCTGGATGCCTTGCTCAGGCAGATCCCCCTGACGCCCCGCCCCGGGAGGCGTATGGAGCAAAGTTCATTCTCTTTGCAAAGCGGCGCCTGATACTATCCCTTAGCTACACAGTGGCTGGCATCGATACCACTCTTTAGAGTTAACAAAGGATTTTTACACCCACTTGTCACATTTTTTACCCCCCCCATTATAGAAAATAAGTAAGGCAATAATTACTGTCCTATTGTGCAATAAAAAAACTGAGTTGGTGGCGCAGTGGTTGAGAGTACCCGCATACCAGGTACAGCCCGCGTACCGCAAAAAAAAAAAAAAAAAAAAAAAAAAAAAAAAACTAAGTTACACAGAGTTTTAGGGATTTGTCTAAGGAGCAGACTCAAAGCTGGAGCCCCCGCTCCTCCGCGCTTGCCGCCACCGCGGTAGCTGGGGCTCGGGGAGAGGACGAGCTGCCGCGGAGCCCGGAGAGTCCGTCTCGGTCGCTGTTTTTGCCTGAGGACCCTTCCTTCCTCGGTCGCACCCTGACTCCCTTGGTGTCGACGGGGAGTCCCTGAGGACACCTCAGCACGCAGTGGAGATGCCTCTCTTTGCTACCAATCCCTTCGATCAGGATGTCGAGAAAGCAACTGGTGAGATGAATACTGCTGAGGACTGGGGCCTCATTTTGGATAGCTGTGATAAAGCCGGCCAGTCTCGCACTGGTGGTTATTGGATGGATTTAGAATAGTCTTTGGGGATGGTGTAGCCCCATCACCAAGGCCTAAACGCTCTGCTGCAAGGACTGGCCACTTTGGTATGAGCTCTGACAGCTGTGTGAGCTCTGGGAGCCCTTTAACGTAGAGCTCTCAGTCGCTTTTCGTCCAGCCTTGTGGGCAGCTGACCTCAGTGGACACCATGCAGACCTACGGTCTATTATGAGGAGGGTGAACCATAAAGATCCTCATGTTGCTATGCAGGCTCTGACTTTTCTAGGAGTATGTGTACCAAATTGTGGCAACATGTTTCACTTAGAAGTACGTTCAAGAGATTTTGCTAGTGAAGTAAGCAATGGATTAAACAAGTGTCACCCTGAAGTGTGGGAAAAATTAAAGGCTCTTATGGTTGAATGGATGGATGAATTTAAGAATCATCCACAGCTTAGTCGACTCTCAGCAATGGTTAATAACCTTAAGGAACAAGGTGTTAACGTTTCCAGCTATTGGCTGTCAGGTGAGGATACTGAGACCCAGAATGGCTAAGTGACTTGCCCAGGGCCACAGCTAGTAGTTGACAGAGCTGGAACTAGGACACAGGCCTCCTGACTCTCGGTCCAGTGTTCCTTCCACTACGCGATCCTGCCTTCCGTTTGAGGCTGCGGAACAAGCAAAAGCAAGCCCAGCTCTTGTAGCCAAAGATCCTGGTACTGTGGCTAACAAAAAAGAAGATCTAGCGAAAGCCATTGAGTTGTCACTGAAGGAACAAAGGCAGCAGTCAACCACCCTTTCCAGTTTGTATCCAAGCACATCTAATCTCTTAACTAACCACCAACACGAAGGCCAAAAAGTTCGTGCTGTATACGACTTGGAAGCTGCTGAAGATGATGAACTTACTTTTAGAGTAGGAGAAATTGCTACAGTTCTTTTTTTTTTTTAATTTAATTTAAATTTTTTTATTTTTGGGTGCGTTGGGTCTTCGTTGCTGTGTGTGGGCTTTCTCTGGTTGCGGTGAGTGGGGGTTACTGTTCGTTGCGGTGGGCGGGCTTCTCGTTGCGGTGGCTTCTCTTGTTGTGGAGCACGGGCTCTAGGTGCGCAGGCTTCAGTAGTTGTGGCACGCGGGATCAGTAGTTGTGGCTCGCAGGCTCTAGAGCGCAGGCTCAGTAGTTGTGGTGCACGGGCTTATTTGCTCCGCGGCATGTGGGATCTTCCCGGACCAGGGCTCGAACCCTGCATTGGCAGGCGGATTCTTAACCACTGCACCACCAGCGAAGCCCTGTTACAGTTCTTGATGACAGTGACCCCAACTGGTGGAAAGGTGAAACCCATCAAGGCCTGGGGTTATTCCCCTCTAATTTTGTGACTGCAGATCTCACTGCTGAACCAGAAATGATTAAAACGGAGAAGATGGTACAATTTAGTGATGATGTTCAGGTAGAAACGATAGAACCAGAGCCAGAACAAGCCTACATGGATGAAGATAAAATGGGCCAATTGCTGCAGATGTTGCAAAGTACGGATCCCAGTGATGATCAACCAGATCTGCCAGAGTTCCTTCATCTTGAAGCCATGTGTCACCAGATGGGACCTCTCATTGATGAGAAGCTGGAAGATACTGATAGAGAACATTCAGAGCTCTCAGAACTCAGTGTTAAAGTGATGGAGGCCCTGTCCTTGTATACCAAGTTAAGGAATGAAGATCCAATGTATTCCATGTGTGCAAAATTACAGAATCAGCAGTACTATATTCAGTCACCTGGTGTTTCTGGTCCTCAGGTGTACCCAGGCCCTCCTCAGCGTGGAGCTTACCCGGTCACAGGGAACGCACAGATGGGCCAGCTCCAGAGCTACAGCCTTCCCCTGGAGCAGCTCTCTTCTCTCAGCCAAGGAACAGTGCCACTGCCCGCGATCAGCAGGCCCAGGCTTCCTACCTCAACACAACGGGCAGTTCTGTTCAAGGGAGCACGTAGCCCAGCCAGGCTTCAGTGGACAGTCCTCCTCCTGCCGCCGCTGCCGCCCCCGTCGTCATGATATGCCAGAACGCGGGGACCAGCCTGTCCCAGGTGCCGAACTATACTTTCACATCAGCGCTGCCCCAGCCCAGAGGCAGCTATCAGCCACCTCCGCCCCAGCAGCCGTACTCGCAGAAGGCCCTGCTATAGGACTGGGATTCCTCTTTATGGCAAGTATCTGCTAAACGCTGATGACAATATTATGAGATTCTTTGATATCTTAAGATTTGTTTATCCTCAGCTTATAGGAATCGTATCTTGGTCAACAAGTTCCAATATTCAAGAAGGGAGACCTCTCTTCAATTTGCACTGACTTTTTAGAGGCCCTCCCCTCCCCCTCCCCCAGAGGAATGAAACTACTTACAACATTTAATTGCTTTCAACATATGAAAGAATCAATGCAAGATTATTTGTCTCGTAAAATTACCTGGTCTGCAAAGCAGTCAGACTGGCAAGCACCATTGTGGCAGATGTTGTGTGCATAGATCGCTGTGTAACTTCTCTCGTGGCCACTTTGAATCACAGTGGTGATCATGTGAATATATTTAACACTGTTAACTTAATTGACATTGCTGCTTTATTTTAATCATGAACAACTACCATGTTTCATAATGTTTTGTGTAAATTTAAGATAATTACACTGTCTCTTTAAACCGCAAGAGAACAAAGTTGTAGCATATGTACGTGAAGGCATTATGTTGTCCATGTTGCAGTTTCCCATTAAATTGAACCTTCCTTGGAGTAAAAAAAAAAAAAAAAAAAGCTAGAGCCCCAGTTCTCTGAGGCCTGACCCCTTGATCTGTTTGCTACACTACAATATTTCCATGGATTATTGGAATCTCATAGACACCCAAAGGATAGGGGCACTCCGTCCCACTAAACTGAAGCAAGAGCACAATTTCTTCAGGCATAACTGAGAAAGGCCTAGGTGGTTGCGGAAGCCCCAGCTTACAGAGCTGGGGACTGGACTCTGGCCTCCAGCAACATGGCTGATGGGAAATTCTGAAAAAAATTTCCCTACAAACACGTAGAAACACCGGGTACTATACACCAAGCATTTGGTTTAAAAAGCACAGTTAAACTTGTAAGAAAGTGAGATTCACAGGCAGCAAGAAAAAAAGTTGAAACCAGAGTGGCTAGCAGACCCTGAAGAATGGGGCTGCTTGGGGCATCTGCTGATCCAGGGAGCTTGGTTCTCTGTGGGGGGACTACAGGCCTGTTGGGATGAGAACTGAGACCCTGGAGAAAGCTAGGGTCTCAAACATCTACATTCTCAAGTCAAAAGTCGGGTTAGGGAAAAAAAATCCATCCTCTAGCAGAAAGAAAGCCAACCAGGAAATGTCTTTATTTCAGCCTTGGTAAAAGGCATGAAAAATGAAAACAAAGTAGGTCTTGGCTGTGAATTTATAATCCCAAGCCTGACATCATGGTGATTTAGTATTTACTCTACTTGCATGGTCCAGGAAACTCCAGGTAGAAAAATTATTTAAAGAATACATCTAGTTCATAACACCCCAAGGCACCTGGTATTAGGAGGGACGCAGCTTCAACCCAGAGTCTTCAGGATTCTTACATTTAAGAGGAGCCTTATTTGAACTGACAGTAAAAATAAGAGACACATGAAAAAAGAGCCACCACAAACTGGGCTCAGCAGAAACAATGGAGAACAGAATTAGCCTGCAAGAACTTTGGGCATAGGATTATCTAATACAAAATGTAAAATAAGTGTGCTTAACATATTTATGAAGTAACAGAGGGAATTGTAACCATAAGAATTGAACAAAAGACCATCAAGAATAAATGGGCACTGTGGTGACCTAAATGGGAAGGAAGTCCAAAAAAGAGGGCATATATGTATACGTATAGCTGATTCATTTTGATGTACAGGAGAAACTAACACACAACATTGTAAAGCCACTATATTCCAATAAAAATTTTTAAAAATAAAATGCTTATAAAAAGTAAATTAATGTTAATTTCAAATTTAAAAAAAAGGATAAATGGGCAGTTTTGAAAAGAACCAAATAGAATTTCTAGAAATGTAAAATATAATGATTGAAATTTAAAATGTAATGGGTGGATTAAATGACAGGTATATCACAGCTAAAGAGAATTACTAAACTGGAAGAGAGGGATGAAGAATCACTTCATAATGCTGTACAGAGAGAGAAAGACATGGAAACTATGAAATTGAGGCTAAGAGATGTGGAGGAAAAAAACAGATGTTCAAAATATATCTAGCTGGAGTTCCAGAAGGAGACAATAGACAAATGGAAGAAAGGCAATATTCAAAACAATAATGAAAAGCCTGAATTGGTGAGAGACCTGAATTCTTAGATTGGAGAAATATATCAAATCTGAAGCAAGATAAATAAAAATGAACCCATTACTACAAGCATCATAATGAACCTTTAGAAAACCAAAAACAAAACAAAATGAAAAAAGGAAGAAAAAAATCATAAAAAGAACGAGAGATAAAGAAGAGATTACCCAAAAAGGAAAAATAATTAGATACCAGTCTTCTCAACAGCAACAAGAGAATTCAGAATCCAGGGGGACAATTCAAAGTACGGAAAGAAAATAATTGCCCCTAGAATTGTATACCCTGCTAAACTATCATCTAGGACATGAGGCAAAAAAAGACATTTTCAGAAGAATGTGGGAGGATAGCCTCATACGCTGGGAACTCTTAAGCCTCTTCAGGGGATTCTCTATGCCTGTCTCTATATCATTCAAATCTCCATGGTCATAAAAAGTATGGACAGTGCTGTACCTACATTTTATCACATTGGTAACATTTTAAAAAGTATTCAGGCTGATAGGTTCCTTATGTTAGATGACACTGTGCTTATCTTGAGATTCTAGCCATTCATTCTGCATACCCCTCTTTTTTGTTTTGTTTTTGAGAATACATCTGAGTTGCACACAGATACACATATACACACATATGTATACACACACAGTGTTGGGGAGGTTCTGCCAGAGGAGATTTAGTGAAAGGCAGGAAGTTCAGGGCAGTCATACTCAATATCCATTATCGATCTGAGCAGGGTGAGGAGTTTCAGGTATTTTTAATATACCTGCTAAGAGTCCACATTGTGGGCTGAACTGTCTCCCCTAAATTCATATGTTGAAGTCTTAAACTCCCAGTACTTCAAAATGTGACTATTTTTTGAGAAAGGGACTTTAAATGGGTAATTAAGTTGAAATAAGGACATTAGGGTGGGCCCTCATCACAGAGAAACACCAGTGGTGTGTATGCACTTCATGACAACCACGTGAAGAGGCAGGAAGGTGGTGACTACCTGAATGCTAAGGAGAGAGGCCTCAGAGGAAACCAATCCTGCCAGCACCTTGAATTTGGCCTTCCAGCCTCCAGAACTGCAAGAAAATAAATTTCTGTTGTTTAAGTCACTCAGCCTATGGTATTTTGTTATGACAACCCTAGCAAACTAAGACAGCCCACTTTTTTCTTTTCGGTGCATGCCTTCCCTCCGTTGGTAACACTCATCAACAGGCTCTGCTTTTTGTCACTGGACATGAAATTTTCACTTTTCTGGGTCAAAATTCATCTTCTGGATAAGTGACAGAAAGTATACTCCCTTCTTTCTCCCCTAGGATGCCCATGCGCTGCTCTGCACCAGCAAGTAGTTCAGTCCTGGGCCCGAGTGAGATCCTTGAAGATCTTCCTCCTCTCTTTCCATAGAATTCCTCCTTGTGCTCTTTTTCTCACCCAGGACTCCCAAAGAGCAAAAGACTGATTTTCCCCAGCTGTGCCATGATGCTGCTCTCTGCCCCAACTACACCCCAGATGCTCAGTTTGTTGGCTCTAGGGCTTGTGTTGATTTCTAGAAGTGAGATGAATAAGACGCTGAAAGCCCAGGCTGGACAATTCCCCACCCCAGATATGGAAACTTTGGGAGACAAACATTTCTTCTGCTCTGCACCAGAGGCCTGCTGCCATCCAGGAAGGAATGCAGAGCGCTCCCGCTGCAGCTGGACCTGGGGAGAGCGTTTTTAGCCTTGAGAGCTACAGACCCATGTTAAGCAACTCAGAAAGTTCTAAATTCCTGAGTATTGTTTTGATATCATTTGCTAGATTATTTTGGTCTCAATAGAGTTTTAAATGTTAAAGTTAGTTACATATCTGATAGAATATTGCAGCCTATCTCAGATTCCATTGGTTTTTTAAAAACAATGGTACTTGGAGCCTGTCGTTTCCCAGAGTACCTCAGGGGGTAGAACTCAGGAAAGAGGCCACTCGTTCTGGCTTTAAGTCCTGTGGATCCAATTCTCCTTGGGATTAGTACCCACGGCCCTGATCCTAATCCACTACTTTTCCTCTTAACACAAGTACTTACAGAATAATTATAGGTAATTATAAAGTTCCCACAAATATTGAGAGGGTTATACATCCTCATCCTGATGAATTAAGATGCAGCCATAAGTCTTCCTTTGTATAAATATACCATATCCTCTTTATCCATTCATCTGTCGATGGACATTTAAGTAGTTTCCCTTCTTCCTCTTAAAACCTCTGTAGTCGTATCTGAAACTCCTTATCCACAATTGGAAGAAACAGACTTAAAATGCAAAAGCACGATGGAGGTCACATTTTAGTGTGAATGAGCTTTGTTTGAACTGTCATTGGCCAATCCAAGTATCAGTGTGAGTGATGATCATACTCTGTTTTGTCTGGAGAGGTGGGGAGAGGCGGAGAGTGAGAGGCTTTGTGTAAATCCTGGCTAGAATCGTAACTTCTTCATGGGATCTAGTTCCTCTTTGCATCCCTAGCTTCTAGCCAGAGATGCAGGGAGCCCACCGGTGTGTTGAGTGGAAGAGAACGTGAAGAGATTTGAGAGAAGATATTTCTCCCCTGAGGGGGAAAGGAGCCCCAGAGACCTGGCAAAAAACGATCAGCTTCATGATTCCTCATCCCTCTAATGTTTTTTCCTTCCCTTAGGCAACTTTGCTTGCACAGTTTATATGGAAACTTTGTGTGCTTTTTGTTTTTACAATGTTTAGTTCCCAGGGATCTTTTAATTAAGATCTTACTGCTCTTATTTTCAATCCCACGCATTGAGGCACTTAGTAAATGCTCAATAAATGCCTGCCCCTTGATCGCTCTCCTTGGTAATTATGTTCTAGAAATAGAAGTCTATTACTGAGCTGGATTATTATTTTCCTCCCCACTATGCACTTTTGTGCCTCACAAACATTTATGGTTAACCTAAGAAAAGGAGAGTGGAATGCAATTTTTTGGTTTTCTCTAAGTGGATTTTTAAAGTCTGAATGCATGTGCAGAAAGATACTTGATTGAAGAATTTTGCTTGGAAAATGGGGACAGAATCTTTTCCACAGGGTCTCCTTCACTTTCAACAAGTTTTACCAATTCCGAACTATAGGAAGAAAGAGCTGCAATTGATGATTTGGTCAACTGCTAAGGAGAGGCCAAGTTTTGGATGAAGAATTCCTGCCTTCTCTCCAAATCCCTGCTGGTTGAGATAAGGAATCCTCCCATTTATTTATGGGACAAAAGGCATTTTGAAAGTCTGAGCCTTTCCTGAGACATGATGCCTCTAATGCTTTAGGCTGGCCATTCTGGAAAACATGGACTGTTTGTATGTTCTGAGAACACTGAACATACTACTCATTCTTTTAAAAAAATTAAAAAAAGTTTAATAACATTATTAAACATTACTTTCCATTTACAGTTATTATAAAATATTGACTATAGTCCCCATGTTGTATAATACATCTCTGAGACTATCTTACACCCAATAGTTTGAACCTCCCATTCCCCCCACCAAAAGTGCCCCTCCCCCCACAACTGGTAACCACTAATTTGTTCTCTATACCTGTGAGTCTGCTTCTTCTTTTTTTTTTAATAAATTTATTTATTTTATTATTTTATTTAATCTATTTATTGTTTCCGGCTGTGTTGGGTCTTCGTTGCTGTGCGTGGGCTTTCTCTCTAGTTGAGGTGGCGAGCAGGGGCTACTCTTCGTTGTGGTGCACGGGCTTCTCTTGTTGCGGAGCGTGGGCTCTAGGCGTGCGGGCTTCAGTAGTTGTGGCATGTGGGCTCAGTAGTTGTGGCTCATGGGCTCTAGAGCGCAGGCTCAGTAGTTGTGGCGCACGGGCTTAGCTGCTCCACGGCACGTGGGATCTTCCCGGACCAGGGCTCGAACCCGTGTCCCCTGCACTGGCAGGCGGATTCTCAGCCACCGCGCCACCAGGGAAGCCCTGTGAGTCTGCTTCTTTTATGTTATATTCACTAGTTTGTTGTATTTTTTAGATTCCACATATAAGTGGTATCATGCAGTAAATTATCTTTCTCTGTCTGACTTATTTCACTTAGCATAATGTCCTCCAAGTCCATCCACGTTGCTGCAAATGGCAAAATTTTGTTCTTTTTTTTAGTGGCCTCATACTACTCACTCTTAACTCTTATAAATGAAGTATCACCAAGCCTCTATTTCAGATGAGATTCTTTCTAATCACCCCTCAATATATAGAATGAGGCTATCTTTTGCTTTGGGAAAACCATTTTTAAAAAATCATATTAAGTAGTCAGATGCAAGCTAGCACAAGTGATAGCAAGGGTAAGGGCTGGAGCTAGGGTCTACGGCTTTGAATCCCAGGACCACCGCTTGCTGGCTGTGGGACCCTGAGCAAGGCAATTTGTCTCCCTGTGCCTTGGTTTCTCATCTGTATAATGGGACTAAAAAGAGTGCCTGCCTCACCAGAGATTTTGTGAGGATTCAATGAGAAGGTGCAAGTAAATTGTTCAGCCCAGCGCCTGACACATAGGAAACCCTCTGTGAGTGTCAGCAGGGGTTCTAATCTATTATCGGTCATTAACTGCACCGCTTTTGGTGATATATTTCCAGAAAGAAGATGACGTTTCCTCTTTCCTTTCTAAAACACAAGAGAGTTATTGAACACTAAACACTGTGGCTGAAGGGCTATTTAGGAATGAAAAATATCTCCAGACCTCATCATTTTAAACCTCTAAGTTTTATCCACAGTTTTCTAAAACCACTTTAAAATCATTTGGCATTTCAGTAGTAGCGTAATAATATGCAATATTTTAAAAAGCAGATGTTTAAAAAGCAGTATTTTTAAAATGGGGGATTAAATTACATATAATGTACAGAAAGAAACTCTATTCTTTTTTAGGGGTTTGGTTCTATTTATAAATCAATTTCCTCTTCCTATTTAAACCCAAACAGTTCACATTCCTGCATAAGTTTATGGTTATTGGTGTTTCTGTGGAAACAACCACCTAGGAAGTGGTATTTCTCAGCCTAAGAGCTTCGCCTTAAGTTTTCTTGGCAAGATGAGAGAAGGGTGTTTCATGCCCATAAAACCTATAATTTTAGCATAATCGTCAGATAATAAAGATAATAACAGAGTTGTAGAACTTTAAAAGTAGAACATTAGATCCCATCTAGGCCAACCCCCTCATTTTACAGATGAGTAAATACCATATGCTTGGACCTTGTTTTACAGTCCTAGGAGGGTTTCCCCTCCTAGGGAAATGATATAGCTGTATCATTTGCCTTTCCAGCAACCCTTTGAGGTAGTCAGAGGGTAGGTTTATTTATCTCCACTTTGTAGATAAAGAAACGGAGGCTTTGGAAGGATGAGTGACTTGCCCAAGCTATGGAAGGTGTCAGTCAAAGGACACATCTACAGCTCCAGCTTTCCACTGCCTTGTCGATACTCTTCCCACCAACGAGCTGGATGCCACTCAGGACTCTGCATGCCTACAGGACTGTCTAGACTTCAGTTCTCCCAGGCTGGATACTTTTGGACTTTGAAACTCTGCCATGTGTAGAACTAACCCCAACCCCCCCGCCTAGCATGAATACACGAGGTCCCCCACGCCTGGCCTTTGTACATCTCTTCAGCATCGTCTTCTACCATGCCTGGGTTCCACTTTTGTTCCAGCAACTCTAAAAGCAGTTACTTCTTCTCATATCCTTCCATCTTAGTGGTTTCATCCAAACCAACTTCCTTTAAGAATGAGCCTGAGATGCTCATCATTTTTGTCCTGCCCCCATATACCCTTCCTGAGAACTTACCTTAGCCATAGTTCTCAAAAAGGCAGGTCTACACACTACCTGACTTCCCCTGAGCCTGATCGTACCAGAGGTGGCCATGAAATCCAGAGAGAGAGAGAAAAATGAAGAGATGTGTGGGCCTAAGGAGAAATAGGAGGCCACATGGCTCTGGAAAGACTGATGAAAACACAGAAATGATCTCTGTTCTTGGTAACTTTACATTACCTGGCTCCAAACCCTAGCAAGGCTTCCACAAGATACTCCTGTATAATCCACAAATCCCCACTTTGGCAGTGAGATGCTGGTCAACCAGCTCTTAAAAAGCAAACAACAAAGTCCTAATTTATAGCGATTGCCAATTTCCAAGGTGTAAATACTCCCACCGTGGACTATTTCAAGCTACCATGATGTCTCTGAATGCAGAGTGGGGGAGGTGTGCCTTTTGTGAGCTTGTATAAGCTGGCTCTAGCTCACTATTGCCTTGGGCTTAAGCTAAAGTAGGTGGGTTCCCATTCCTTGCAACCGAATTCTATATTATATCAGATGAAGACATCATTTATCGGCTAGTTTATTTATCATCAGTAAAGAAAAGAACACTCTACTTTTAATACTATGCCATGAGGCTTTAAGGGCTGTCCTGTGCCATGCATGAATCCTTTGCTCTTTTGACAATTTCTTGTATCTATTTCTCTGGTTTTAGCAATTTATCCTGCCTTTAGCTGTGTTGCTTGGTGTGTGATAGATGATTCTTTGTTTGGTATCTTAGTAACAAAATGTAACAGAGCTTCATTTACTTGTATCTCTTTTTCTTGAGTCCTATAAAACACTTGCTTTTTTGGGAGAAAATATAGAACTGTGGTCATTCTTCCAATGATACATATCTGCTTTCTTTGTGTCCAATGTATGGTCTTTTACTCTGTTCCCATACTCTTCTATGTAGACAATAGCTTCTTGCTGTAATACCAAATCATATGTAATTTCTAGAAGACATTTTAAATGGCAATTAAACTCCACGTTAAATGTTGCAAATAACTCAGACAAACTGATGACAAAATGACCAAGGTTGCTCTTGTGCGGTAATGACAATTATGTTATGACAGCTTGCCTGGTCTATAGCTACTATGCCTCCATCGATTATAAGACAGATCTCAATTTGGGAGATGTTACAATGTGGAAAACAGCGCATCTTAGAATCATCTCCGCTACAGAAAGCCTGTTGGCTCAGCTATCACCTCCTCCATCCTCCTCGGAAATAGATGCCTTTCCAACCATCTTCTCTTTCTCTCTTGGAGCTGGGCTAAGCACCCTTCCTTGGGTCCCCATGGTACCCTGCATACAGCTCTGCTTTTGCACTTACCTGCCTATCATGGTGTCACCGAATGCAGAGTTAGGCAGACACGTGGTGTCCTAAATATCTGTTAACCTGAGGAATGTAGCTTCAATACTCTTCGGGTGCACAGTAGAGTGTCTGACACATAAGAGGCCCCCAGGAAGTGCTTAATGACTGATTTGTGAATCCTAGGAGAGAGGGCTCATCTTTCAGGCCAGCAGCATGCAAAGTTCTGAGTAGGACAGTCCCTGTCTGTCTCAGGTCCTCTCCTGCAGCAAACCACCCCTGACCATCCCTACTTGTTATTATCAAAATGCCAGAGTCCACTGTCCTCTTGCTTACACTCTCTCCCATGGCCTTCGTGTGGGAAACCAAGTCATACTAAAATTCTGATGAGCAATGATAGCATCATGCTTACTCCTCCAAGACAGCTCATACCTTTTGCCAGGAAGTTAGAATGAGCTAAGTCACAGAAGAGAATCTTGGTAAGAATTTTGGGCTGATGTGAGGACAGGCTGTTTTTCTGAGTCTCTACAATCGTACCACTTAAATGGTTGCCTGAGTTCACTTCATAACCTAATTTTGGACCATGATATAGTCGTGATATTCTCATCTCTGCATCTCTCATCTCTGCATTTCAATCTCCTGCTCTGGGACCCTTTCTTCCATTTTTATGGGATTGGGTTGGACAGCGGGACCAGCACTCCTGAGGGAGGACCTGTAAGGGAGGCCACTGGAAGAAACCAAGTTTCCTCTTCTCCACAGGGTGACCCACTTGCTTGACTAAGTCAACCATGTTCCATCATCTCCCAGCCAAGAGTCACAACACCCAACTCAAGTCATGATGATACACTGTTCTCCCTAAATGAGGAAAATACTCAATCTCTTCCAGATCTTCCTTCTTGATCTCCATCCTGGGTGTATCTCATTCTCCTCTATTTATTTTCAAAACTTCCAAAAATAAAAGTTACTTCTGATATTTGATTTTCTCACAATGCTCTTTCTTCCACACATTGCTCGACTGTCCGAGGTCTAACATAAATGAGGAAAGTTGAAGAAGGAAGTACTACTTATAGGTACCAATTAAATAAACAACAGTGATTCAAAAAATTACATACAGTTTTCCTGGGTTTGGTGTCTTGGACATTGGGTTACTGGAAGGAATATCAAAGGATTGGAAAGTGGGGCCCCTTCCAACTTCTAGCTCCTGTTGATTTAATGTTCAGACAGAGGTGGGCGGAGGGGTGCCCTCTCCCCTGCTTTGCAAAGGCAGAAATAAGCCTCTGATAACTCTTCTACAGGGAGGCTCTGTGGATACAGGACTTCTAGAATGAAACACTTAATTATAACCAAACATGGAGCGAACGAAGGAATGAGAGCTGAGTTGGGCGGTTTTATGTGACTCCTGCCTACAAAAGAAGCAGCTTCTTCCAAATTTTGTAAGAGATCAGTGACAAGCTGGAATTTTTCATTTCTGGGCACAGTGAGAAGTTACATTTAAAGAACCATCCTTGCTTATGTTTCAAAAACAAGTAAGTTCTGGCTCACCACCGTGGTGAGCTTTGAGGCCGTTGAATGTTCTTGGAACTTTCATATGGACAATAATTTCATGACTGGGGAAAAATATTTCAGTCATTTCCCTAACTCTAATAGTTTCCATCCATAACCCCAAAAAGGAAGGTAAAAAATAACAAACGGATATGATGAGGTTGTTGCTCCTGAGTCTTTGTTACTGTTGAGTGAGCCAACGACAGGGATGTAGGAGAGGGTCTGTGCCGACTTGTCCTCTCTCACCGAGAACCTCTTCTGTGTAGCTGCTTGTATGCATCAGGGCTTGATACAATCTGCGGAGGTAGAAAAGAGGTTTCTTTTCTTTTCCTTTTTTGAAATAAGATATCCATTTCATGTGAGAAAGAAATCTGTGTCCTTGGCCTTATAATTATAATACTGATATTTATCAAGTGTCTAGCAGGGACCAGAAAATTACAACTACTATTCATAATCCTTACAACCCCCATTACACAGATGTGAAAACTGAGACTAGGGAGTTCAAATGACTTAACCAAGACAACAGAGCCAGACTATGGCTGAGCCAGGCTTTGAACACGTTCTTCTCCAACTCCACAATTTACATTCTTTCCCTTCTACTTTGCAGCCAAGTAAACTCACCAGCCTATGTTGAAATAAGGTCTCAGAAAAGTATATTGGAAATAGAGAAAGGAATGAGAATTTTATCATTTTATCAGTTTAGAACATGCTATATATATATAGGGTCTCTGGGGAGTCTACAAACCACCAAAAATAAATTTGAGTTAACTATAAAAGAGAACGGAGGGTGTTGTTAGGACACGGTCACTTCCAGATGGGTGCAAATCACCTCTCTCTATAGATCCTGCCATGACCCACCCCACCGACTCCCCACCTCAGGATGCTGTGCAGAGGCCCCTCACGTTGACTCTGATCTACACATTGACCTCAGAACCTCATACTGTGAATCTCCAGTCTGGGGACCCCACCGTGTTCTACTCCCTTACCCCTTGGGCTTCTAGAATTTCCAGCCTGAGGAGGTGCTCACACTGTAGCCAGAGCTTGTCCATTATCCCCCTTAATGGCCTTTCTTAGCAATCAGCGGTCTTTTCCAGGTACACATTGCCAACATGGTGCATTTGGGGGAAATTGTCCAGGAAAAGGTTGGGTATTCCTGCCGAGGAGTCTTTGGTTCATAGTAGATTCAAATAGGCTAACAGTTTCAGGGCAGAACAGATTTCAATGGCCTGTGGCTGGCTTCTAAGGAATTCTCCCTTCTGTTTCCACTCTCACTTGGGCTACTGCAGAACCTCCCACCAGTCCCTTTGCTTTTCCTCTTCCCTGCACTCACCTCTCCTGCCCAATCCCCAAAGCCAAAGTAATCTTCAAACGGTGTAAATCAATTTCCTGCTTCGAACATTTCAATGGCCTCCCATCACGCTCAGAATCAAACCCAAACTCCACACCCCAGCCCGCAGGATCCGGTAAGATCTGACCACTCTCTTCCCCCCACCTCACCTCACCTCTCTTCTTGTTCGCCGGGCCCCGGCAGAGTTATCTTCTCTCTCTTCCCTCAACATGCCAAGCCCTCTCCTCCTCAGGGCCTTGGCACTCACGGTTCCCTCTGCCTGGAGTGGCATTCCCTACATCTTCACCATTTTCATCCTTTAGGTCTCAGACCCCCTCAGATAGCTCTTCCCTGGCCACCTCATCGGATGTGGCAGACCCCCTCCCCCAATCACTCACTACCATCTTGCCCGACTGACTCTTTCTTTGTAGCACTTCCCACTAATTGCAATCCTCTCATTTTCTTATTTATTTTTTCTGGTTTAGTGTTCTATCACCCCTAATAGAATGTAGGGTCATGAGGATATGGGGGCTTTATTTTGATCAGCACTGGGTCCTGAGCAGTAAATATTTGTTGAGCCACTGAGTCCCTTAAATTCTGTGGCCCTTTGTCTTTCAGTGCTTAGGAAAGCTTGCTCCCGCTCCTTTAGGACCTGACTCTAAATCCATACCTCCTGGGGAATCCTCCCACGTCCAGCCCTATTATTCCTAAATCCCTTCCGTAAATTTGTACCAGCTTTCTTAAGAGGAGTATGTTCTAGACAGGACCTAAAATATTATGAGAACTTCCACTTGTCAAATGATAAATGTGAAACATTGGAAAATGTTATTGCTATGAAGGGTTGACATTTTGTAAGTCCAGTTGTGACATCCGTATGTTACTGTTAACCATGTCTCTAGTAGCAACACATACTTTAGATCTCTCTTCATAGTAATGTGATTGTTTTTTTTTGTTTTCTGTTTTTTTTTGCGGTACGCGGGCCTCCCACTGTTGTGGCCTCTCCCGTTGCGGAGCACAGGCTCCAGACGCGCAGGCTCAGCGGCCATGGCTCACGGACCGAGCCGCTCCGCAGCATGTGGGATCTTCCCGGACCGGGGCACGAACCCGTGTCCCCTGCATCGGCAGGCGGACTCTCAACCACTGCGCCACCAGGGAAGCCCCGTAGTAATGTTTTTGTGGGTTTTCTTGGTTTTCGGTTTTGGATAGCTGACTTCAAGTGAAACTCAAGTTTATTACTCTTTCTCTGTCTTCTCTTTTGGTTCTTTTTTCTAAATGTTTTTTATTTTATAAGTTTATTTATTTATTTATTTTTGGCTGCACTGGGTCTTCATTGCTGTGCGCGGGCTTTCTCTAGTTGTGTTGAATGGGGGCTACTCTTCGTTGCGGTGCGCGGGCTTCTCATTGCAGTGGCTTCTCTTGTTGCAGAGCACGGGCTCTAGGCATGTGGCTTCAGTAGCTGTGGCACGCGGGCTCAGTAGTTGTGGCTCGTGGGGCTGAGTTGCTCCGCGGCATGTGGCATCTTCCTGGACCAGGGCTCGAACCCATGTCCCCTACAATGGCAGGTGGATTCTTAACCACTGCACCACCAGGGAAGTCCCTCTTCTGGTTCTTAAAACAGAATATTACATATGCCTAGAATTCTAAAATGTGCGCCTCTGATATTTGTGACTAGAAACACCAAGTTCTAGGAATACAGCTCACCTTAAGAGGAATTTAAATTGCTTTTATTCACACAATGCTTTTGCAATCAGCAAATATGTGACTCTTCCCTCCTCCTCTGCTCTACATATCTATATTTGCAGTTTACAAAGCACATCTGAATTACAGATCTCATTCACAACCTGTGGAGGTGTTAAAGAAGAAATGACGCCCGTTTTACAGAGGAAGAAAGCAGTTCAGAGAGGTTGGGGATCCCAAGCTGTGTCCCAGTTGGCCACCCTCAGGTCTTTGGGGATGAAGCTTTTACTTCATTACTGTCACAGTGTGGTTTTCATAAGAAAATGGAGTCACCTTTAAAACAGGATCATCAAAAGGCTGATTAAATCAAGTTGTGTATGACCCACACACACTTCACAGGCTGCTGAAGGGTTGAGTTCTCTTCATCTAGAACAGTGTTTTCTGAGGTTTTCCTCACAAAGATGCCTCTTTTTTTTTCATTGTGGATTTCCTGGACACAGAGGGTCCAATGGCCAATCAGTTTTTGATCCTCTTATATAACTAGCATTTTTATGTGGACTTCATTAGATTCCAGTCAAAAGTGATGAATTTTTGTTTCACTTGCATGTGTAGCCTCACCGTGGGTAGATTTAGTTGTTTTCTTCCACGAGTTTTAAAATGTTGATAGCAACACAAGGCTGCCTCCCTTAATACCACCTTGAGAACCCTCAGTGACCCGGGGATAATTTGTGCATAGGGTCTGAGTGTGTGTAATCTAGGTCTATACTGGGAAAGGCATTTATGAAATCAGGTGGAGTGCAAGTTAAGTCATCCTTTAAGGCCTGTCCAAAATCTTCTATCATAAGGCAGTTTGAAACATTACCTGAAATAACGAGTTACAGCTGCGGGCGGGCAGGTAGTCCTTCCCCTAATCCATCATTTATTATAGTGATACTGAACGTTGCAGGGTTATTAGGTTTTTCCAATTTCCAGAACAAAAGGCAGTCATATACCTTTGGCTGAAAGATACAAGGATATTTTCCTTTTTAAAGAAACATTCTAGGGCTTCCCTGGTGGCGCAGTGGTTGAGAGTCCGCCTGCCGATGCAGGGGACGTGGGTTCGTGCCCCGGTCCGGGAGGATCCCACATGCCGCGGAGCGGCTAGGCCGCTGAGCCTGCGCGTCTGGAGCCTGTGCTCCGCAACGGGAGAGGCCACAACAGTGAGAGGCCCGCGTACCACAAAAAAAAAAAAAAAAGAAAGAAAGAAACATTCTATACAGATGTACACATGTACCGACGTATATTATTTTATTCTCCCAAAAGCTCTGTGTTGTTATCTTTGCTTACAATTGAGGAGACCAAGCAGAGAGCAATTGAGTCTTTGTTCCCAGACTACCCAGAATACCAGTGACAGAGGAAGAATTCAAACCTGCTTTCAGACTCTGCAGCCTACTTCCCTCAGAGGCCTTCCACTGGCAGCTTCCGGGGCTTCCCCCACAGGATTGGACCACATCGTGGTGAGATCCCTTTGGTGGAGTTTTCTGAAATGTTCAAGTTGGAGGAAGAGAAAGTGCTAATCACTTCTGAGGCCCCATCACCACTAAATTCCTGGTAAAAAATTTTCTAATTTGACTTGTTAATGAATCCGCCAAGATAACCCTGCCATTGGATAACAAGCTGCTAAATAATTTGAAGTTAGTTGTTTTCATTTTAAGGGTGTGTGAAATCTATGCCTGGCCATTCTAGGGGGAAAAAGGAAGCTGATTTGATAGTCGTGAGGTTTTCCTTGTCCCTATGCCCCTTCCATTTGGACACAGACATACTCTGAAACAATGTGGCCATTATTATAACACAATGGTATGGAATTTGGCCCTTGGGTGTCGGAAGATAAATTATGTTAGCTTGACAGTAGTCTTGGCTCTGTTTAAGCTGCCTCTCTTTCTGGAGTCACATTTTCAGGGTCAAGAACAAACTAACTTGCCGACACTTTTTTTTTTTTTTTTTCTGTACGTGGGCCTCTCACTGATGTGGCCTCTCCTGCTGCAGAGCACAGGTTCCGGACACGCAGGCTCAGCGGCCATGGCTCACGGGCCCAGCTGCTCCGTGGCACGCGGGACACTCCCGGACCGGGGCACGAACCCGTGTCCCCTGCATCATCAGGCGGACTCCCAACCACTGCGCCACCAGGGAAGCCCTTGCCCACACTTTACAGCTGAGCAGACTTGATAAGAAAGAAGAAGGCTGTTGCCAGAGGGGCTCCGTGGCTGAGTGACCCGTGCAGTCACACAGAGCCTGCTCTTGGTTAATGCTCAGCTGTTGCCATCTTGGAATCCTCACTAAGTTTTGAACAAGGCGCTCTGCATTTTCAGTTTGTGTTGAGTCCTCCCAATTATGCAGCCGGTCCTGCTTGGTGTCTCAGGAGATTAGCCTCAAAGACAGTGATCCGGCCAGGTCAGAGCGCTGCCAAGATTTGAGGTCTCCTGAGAGAGTTTGGGGATGAGCCAATATCCTGCTGACAGGTCCAAGAGTGTGGGGCAGGACTGAGGGGGTGCCACAAAGCCCCCGGTCCTCAGCAGGGGCAGAGGGTGCTGCCCAACACCTGGCAGAAGGTTCCATCTTAGTTGAAGCCAATGAGGTGGATGCCTGGCACGCAACCCCAAATGCCAAGAAGATATGGAATGCCCCCAGGATACTAGTCTCTTGTTTGGGGCCCACATACCTGCTTAATCTACTAATCAGAGTGTTGGGCATGGTCAGATGGGAAACAGGTTCAGTATCCAACAGGCTGCAAGCTTTTGGATATTTTTAAAACCCTGTTAGTTTAGAAAGCACTTTTATTTTTTAGATGTTAACCTTTTTACTTATTATAGAATAATATTCATTGAGAAACAGTATTTCATTACTGATGAGCAGAAAAAAAATGTAAATATCACCCAGAGTCGCACTCCCAGGAGATGATCATTGTTAATATTTTAATGTACATATATACATATATATACTTAAAAAAATAGGATTATATGGTATATGGAATCATTTAGTTGCTTTTTTTCATTTAATATTTTGAGAACATGCTCCCATGTCATTATATATTTTACTACTTCATCCCATTAAATCTACGATGATGCTAACCACATTTATAGTTTATTGAACTAACCTCTATAGTTTGATGTTTAAATTGTTCCTCATTCCTTGCTATTTTAAACAGTGCTGTGATGAACAGGCATGCAGCTATTTTTGCAATCATCCATGACTACCTCTTTAGAATAATTTACTAGAAGTGAGTTTTCTGAGTTAAAGATGTGAACATATTGAGAGATCCCTGCCCAGTTGGCTCAAAGAACTGTTGAAACAATCTCCATTCTCACCAGCAGTGTAGACTAGTTTGGGACATGTTCTTAGAGTCCTACAGAGACTCGGTTTTGTGGGTGGGTGGGAGGGTGTGATTCACACCTAGAAGAGGATCCTTCTGGAATCTAATGGAATTTCTAGAATCGCAAGTGGTCAATAGGATGGGCGTGCAAATGGCGGGACTTTTTATAATTTGGAGTCTAGCAATCGGTATGGGTGAGAATAATCCTAAAGAGATTACCGCCAAGAGGTCATGCAAATATTCTACTTGCATATGATCGCAGCTTCTAGCCTTATGTAACTGTGTAATCACATGGTGTTGAATCAAGGATTTATAAAAATTGCACTCAACCCATGTTCTATAATTTGAAAAAACAAAATAAAACAAGACTTTGGTGTTTTTGGCTCCTTATTTAATCATTAATAATTTTTGGCTTGTTTGGGTTCCCTGCCCCCTTCCCTTCCAGATACCTTTAAGATTTTTCTTTTTTGTCACGAAGAGAAGTAGAGGTCATATACTATGTCTGACCATTCACAAGTCAGGTCCTTAATCTTCAGCTTCCTTTGTAAATAAAAATTTCAGCTCAAGTCTCTTTTGTATTTATAAACACTGAGCTTCATAACCCCCAAGTCCCATTTTGTATCAGATTTCTCTTTAGGGAATCCATTTGTAATCCTTCTCTACAAAGCAGGCCTGCTTCTGGAAAAAATCAATAGGAGGGAAACATAAGTCAATCTACCAGAAGTGCAGCTGGACTTACAGGCTGGGTCAATCATAGGACGCTTTATATTTATGTATTTCTTATAATCAACAAAGATTTTATTATTGTACTATAGGGGTGATAGATATAGAATAGAATCAAAATTCTTAAAAATTATTATAGGCTCCACAGAGACTTTCTAGTGAGGGGATATGTGATGTACAATGTCCTCTGAAGAGAAATCTCCCCCGTGGATTATGGGTGATGCTCCAGGAAAACATGCTAATGTCAGGAAGAACCATTACCCACCAATATGCTGCTAGTCATTTTCAGTGATTAGTGGTTTGGGTCTGTGGTGTGTTTATTTTCCTGCACAAAAATATAATGGATTATATAACCTCTGCAGTGGGCAGTCTTAGAATTCCCATGGTACAGTGGCTCCTTCTTTTAAAAATGCATTAAATATGAATTAACCACTTCTCATTAATACTAGCATACATTATTTTCTCGCTTCTGTCTCTTCTTTCCCTTTCTCCTGCACGCAGCCCTGTTTTCTGTTCCCAGCTCCTTGCCCACACTCATTTTCATTGCTTTCAGAGCTTACTCTCACATCCTTTTTACTTTCCTTTGTAACAACTCCAACACATTTCCTTTTACATTGGTGATTGTGGCTTAGCTTCTCTCCTTTGCTTTTTCCACCAAACCTTGTTTATTTTCATTTTTCTCCCAGTGGTCTAATTTTTCTCTGGGCCTGTCACATTTAATTGAGGTTTGTGGCATGGTTAAGATGAAGAAAGTCTTTTCTTCTCAGGCTCAAAAAGGAAATTATAGTTTCAGTTTATACAGTTTCAGTTTATCCTAGATTACTGACTCTCTTGAAGAGAATCCTCAGCTCTTTCCTTTATCAAACCAGTCAAGGAACAGTTTTGTGCTCTGTATAGAACACACCAGGGACATGTAGGTTCAAGATGTGTGTTTCTGAGTTCTCAGTGTTGCTTTCTTAAACATTATGGAACATTCTTATCACCAGCTTCCCCCCCTTTTTCCCTTTCACTGCTTCTGCTCTTTATGGATGTTTTGAACTAGAATTCATCCTTCTTGTCAAAGGGGAACTTAGTAGCCCTAAGATCACTGATCAGAACGCAAAAGATATTTAAAGAGAGGTGTTAAACTCAAATGATCACCCTGAGAGGCTCCCTCATTTGTGTAGTAAGAAGACTTGAAGGAGCATTGAAAAAGAATTCTGAAACAGTGAAGAGTTATGAGATGGGTTTCGTGTGGGGAACAGTCCCCTCAGCTTGTGAGTCTTTATCATCACTGGATCTGTGTCTCTCTTTTGGAGTGTCTCTGGAACATAGATATCCATGTGAGAGGAACATCTTATACTTTTCTGAGGTCTTTTGAGGTCCATTCTTAAGTGAGTGCATGTAGGGGATAATATGAATTCTAAAATGTTCAGTATCTCAGACTCTCCACTGAGTCATTTCCTTATTTTTATTAATTGGCTTAGACCCAACTACAGAATGAAAGCTATTTTTATGCATTTGCTCACAACTGAGAGATCTATCACAAGACTTAAGCAACACAATCTTCCAGTTTAAAACAGGAAAAAAAATGCCTTACTATATTCCATTAAATTACGCTGACAATACGTTTCACATTTTAAGATCGTCTTTGCCTTTTAAAACATTCATAGATAGGTTAAGAATAAACTTCGGGGGATGTAACAGTGCTTGGAGTTAACGAGGATATTCTCTCTATGATTTTCCCTCTATTGTGGCTTCCTTGGGATATATTTTGTCTTGCTTCACTTCTTCATAGTCTGATGGATTGAAGCTCTGTCAAACGCAAATGCTCTGGAATAAGATGTGACTCACGTCCTCACTCCACTGTAAAAGTCATAAAGGCAGTAACTCAAGTGTATGGCTGACTCAGTAACTGCCCAGCATTATCTTTATTGAAATTATCCTGCAATCTAGAAATTAGAAGTGAAATAACCCATGAAGTCATCCTGACCCCGCTATTGTGGGCCAAGGTAAGAGATTTTCTGGGCTATTTTTCTATTACTCTTTCAATTTAGTTTTATAACTATCAGTCATGCAACAACTCTCATCATTTATCTGACAGATTTCTATTCTAACTAGCTGCAAAATGATAGAACTTATCACTAATAAGCAAAGCACCTCTCCTGAGATGAAGTAGCGTTTATTTTTCAAAGAAATAAGAGATGGGAGGCCAGCCCATAAAACCCGGGAAAACCTATGGGATGATTAGAAAGTTATTCATGAATTCCAATCTTGTCTGTGTCTAGGTGTGGAGTAGTAAGGTTTATCACAGGATGGAATTTGTCCAGGCAGCGTGCCTGGGGCAGTGGAGAAAGGTCTATATGTCTGAGGGAAAGGACTGCCCACTGAGCCATCGTCTTCCTTCTAGCTGTCAGTGTTGAGCATGGGAAGACTAGAAATAGACAGGAAAGGGAACATAGGTAGGTGGATTGGCCAGAGTAGACAGAGCAGTAGATTGAAATGAGTATCAGTTCTAGAAATGCAGGTCTGATTGTGGCTCTCATCCCCCTACAAGGTGATCTCCAAGTCTCTTAGTTTGGTGAAACTGTGGCCATCAATGTTCCACTCGGCCTCAGTATTTGTTTCATTCCTGATTCCTTGGTCGTTCTGCTCCCTCTCTCTGGAATACCCACTTCCCTTGCCTACTTGAAATATTTGAATTTGTTTCTACCAAACTTAGTTTAGCTCTCATTTCTTTGGGAGGCTTGCACCGACCCCAGAGACAAAGTCCATAACTCCCTTTCTGCCAAGTGCACGCTCTGATCGTTTTACTTACCCAAAGCCGTGTAATTTATTTATCTACTTGATTTTTTTGTCTGTTTCCTCTAATGAGCTATGAGCTCCCTGAGGACAGATCTGAGTCTTTATTCACGTTGTGTCTGCTGTGCCTAGCACAGAACCTAGCACAGAGCAGGAGCTCATGACATTTATGTAGAGTGAATGAATGAATGAGTGAGTGAATGAGAAAGGAGGCACAGTTTTGGTGTTAGGAATTCAGGAGAGCATCCAGAGATACCACAGCGGGTGTTTCTGTATTGTGGTGGTGCTTGGATTAAATGTTTTCTAAGAAAATGATATTCATCAAATAGCTTTCCTGACTTTTACGGGGTCATAGATTCAGCACGAAGGAAAATTAGAAATCATCTTTTTCAACATCCCACTTCAAAAGAGAAGTCCATTCTAGGGCATTATTGACAGTGAAGCACCTGGCTTGCATTGGAATAGCCCAGCAGCAGCAATTTACCAGGGAGTCCGCTCTAGCCTCAGATGGCTATGTTTGTCTTTCATGATTGGGCATAATTTGCTTCTTTGAAATCTTCACCTGAGTAAGCTCTCAGTAAAATTTAGCTATTACTATTGTCATTTTCTTTTTCTCTTCGTGAAAAATACCTAAAGGTAGTTATCAAGGTTTCCATCTCTTTTCAAGTTTAATTTCCTTGATGTCTTAAACCCAAGACTTGGTTCCCAGATCCCTGACCCTCCTGGCCCCTTTCCTTTGACTTGCCACGAGACACACCAGCCACCAGCGCGTGACCAGTGATTCTTGCGATCTGCTCTCTTGGACATTTCCTGGCTCAGTTCATTCCAGAGAAAGGCCCCTTTCATCCCTCTGCTCCATGCTTATCAGAAACAAATGCCCAAAGCAGAAGGCTGAAGTTGTGATTAGTTGGTATGGGAGAAAAATATATATGGGCTCAGAAATAATCAAATCCTGGGTAGTAGTTATCTGCCAAAGGAGAGCTCAGTAGGGAAAGTGCTTCTAAATAAGTGGTCAGGGACATAGGAAGCTCATATTTTAAAAGAATTTGATAATATTAAGTAGAAATTATAGAAGAAAGCAAGCTTTCTTTCTGTACTGTTTATTCACACATTGCCATTTGCTCTTCGAAAAGCAAAACAAATAACCTTTATTTCTTGGCAGCAAAGCCATTTCAAGCTCAAATAATAAACTGAATTGTCAGAGAATCAGAGACTTGTGGGAGATTAAAAATAGTTTCTTCTGCACAGAAACTGAGATCATACATTGCATATATGAGATTCTTTTTTTTAATTGAAGTATAGCTGATTTACAGTGTTGTGTTAATTTCTGCTATACAGGAAGGTGATTCAGTTATACATATATGTATATTCTTTTTTAAAATATTCTTTTCCATTTTGTTTCATCATAGGATATTGAATATAGTTCCCTGTGCTGTACAGTAGGACCTTGTTGTTCATCCATTCTATATATAATAGTTCACGTCTGCTAACCCCAACTTCCCACTCCATCCCTCCCCCAAGCCCCTCTCCCTTGGCAGCCACATGTCTGTTCTTTGTGTTCAGGAGTCTGTTTCTGTTTCTTAGATAAGTTCATTTGTGTCACATTTCAGATTCCACATATAAGTGATATCATATGGCATTTGTGTTTCTCTTTCTGACTTACTTCACTTAGTATGATAATATCTAGGTCCATCCATGTTTCTACAAATGGCATTATTTCATTCTTTTTTATGGATAAGTAGTATTCCATTGTATATATGTACCACATCTCCCTTATCCATTCATCTGTCGATGGACATTTAGGTTGCTTCCATGTCTTGGCCGTTGTAAATACTGCTGCTATGAACATAGGGGTGCATGTATCTTTCTGAATTATAGCTTTATCTGGATATATACCCAGTAATGGGATTGCTGGGTCATATGGTAGCTCTATTTTTAGTTTTCTGAGGAACCTTCATTATGGTTCTCCACCGTGGCTGCACCAACTTACATGCTCACCAACAGTGTAGGAGGGTTTCCTTTTCTCCACACCTTCTCCAGCATTTGTTATTTGTACACTTTTTAAAGATGGTCATTCTGACCGGTGTGAAGTGATACCTCATTGTAGTTTTGATTTGCATTTCTCTAATAATTAGTGATGTTGAGCATCTTTTCAGCACATGAGAGATTCTTAAGTTCTTCTTGGATGGCCTGGGGGGAAAACAAAGCAAAAGATTCTCCTTTTTGAAAAACTTATATGAATTTTAATATTAGCCACCATAAGTAAATGCATTTTCAATATCACAAATATTTATAGATGTAGTCATAATCTATTTTAATATTTAGTAAAATACAACCTTTTATTTCTTTTTCTTTTTTTGCAGTTTTGAAATTTTATTGAAAAAATATTTGACATATAACATTGTGTAAATTTAATGTGTACATGTTAGTTTGATACACTTATGTATCGTAATATGATTACAATAATGAACACCTCTATCACATTACATAATTTTTTTTTAGTGGTTGGAATAATTAAGTTCTAGTCTCTTAGCAAGTTTGATGATTATAATACAATATTGTTGTCTGTATTCCCTATACTGTGCATTAGATCTCTAGGGCTTACTTACTGCTTGTTGTAAGTCTGTATCCTTAAACAACATCTTTCCTATCCTTCTACCCATTCTCCTTTCTTGATGCAAATAATACCAGAATGAAATCAACAAGTAAGTAGAACGTCCTTCTAAAATTAATTAATTGTCAGCAGTAAAGGAATCGTTTTTAAATGATATTGATAAAGAGCCCTGTGTTAACCAGCACGTGTCAATGATGTTCCAACGAGTAACTTGCCATTTGTGTGACACAGCTTTCAAGTTATTTTCTTAATACTGGTGATGAGTTTGTGCTGAGTGATCCCTATTCTCTTATCCAGCTCCTCTTGTTCTAGATGATACATATTTGCACAATGACTGGCTAAGGAGAGAGCTCTTACATCTTCTGCACAGAAACTGAGATCTGGGCTGCTAGCTGCATATAAGATATTGGCTGTGTCAAAAAGATGCAGCTAAGCATGGGGTGGGGTCGTGGGTTTGGGGAAGAGAAGACACAAGCTGGAGGCGACTGCCCATTCCAGGTGAGTCAGCCCAGGGAAACTGATATTTCTTTCTTTTTTTTAATTTTTTTTTTTTGATGATGAGAAACAATGTCGTATTTTATTTTATTTTATTTTTTTGCGGTACGCAGGCCTCCCACTGCTGTGGCCTCTCCGGTTGCGGAGCAAAGGCTCCGGACGCGCAGCACAGACTCCGGACGCACAGGCTCAGCGGCCATGGCTCACGGGCCCAGCCGCTCCGCGGCACGTGGAATCCTCCCGGACCGGGGCACGAACCCGTGTCCCCCGCATCGGCAGGCGGACCCTCAACCACTGCGCCATCAGGGAAGCCCTGATATTTCTTTATAGGGCTCTTTATTGCAGGTGCAAAGATTGGCTTTACCAGCAGCATCTAGACTGAAAATCACAGGGTCCACAGTAACGGTGAAATTCAGAGATATGGCCCAGGGAAAGCAAGAGGGCAAACTGTTGCAGCAGACAATGTTGGTTTCCATTTTGCCCCTTCCTTGTTCCTCGTAGGATCCTGATTTTGCACAGGTATTTCCCTTTTTCCCTCTCTCTCTCTTTTTTTTTTTTTTTTTTAAAAAAAGCAACACTGTGCTCCCAGGGAGGCTGGGGATGAATTGTGACTAGCCTAAGCTAAGCATGCCAGTCTCTCTCTCTCTCACTGGGAATTAGTTTAAGCAAGTGCACATGAAGAGATTCTGGCCAGTGAGAAAAGAAAAGTCTACGCTGGATCCTTTGAATAGGATTATAAATAGAGATACCTAGGAAGACACAGTTTATTACTCTACTAGGCTTATCCCATCTGACGTGATGCCCAGAACAGCAGCAGTCATTTTACAACATGAGGAGCTAGGCTAAGGATCGGATCCACACATTGAAGATGACTGAGTAGAGACATGGCAACCACTAGGGCCTGAAACACTGAATTAACCAATCACAGAGCTGTCTATTATGAACTGAATTGTGTCTCTCCAAAATTCATATGTTGAAGTCTTAACTCTCAGTGCCTTGAAATATGGCTGTATTTGGAGATAGTGCCTTTTACAGGGGTAATTAAGGTCAAATGAAGTCTTATGGCTGGGCCCTAATCCAATCAGACTAGTGTCTTGATAAGAAGAGGAGAGTTGGACACACAGAGAGAGGCACAGAGATGCAAGTGCAAAGAGAAGGCGGCTGTCTGCATGCCAAGGAGAGAGGACTTGGGAGTAACCGAAGCTCCCACACCTCGATCTCAGACTCTGAGTCTCCAGAGCTAAGAGAAAATAAATTCCTGTTGTTTAAGCCACCCAGTCTGTACTATTTAGTTAGGGCAACTCTTACAAACCAATACACTGCCCTACCTTTGGCCTCCTTAATATATAGGGCCATACAATTTTTCGCTTTTTAAGTCACTTAAGTGGGGTTTTCTATTCTATTCTAGCAGGGTTGCTAAAAAATAAAAAATGATATTCCAGCAATATTATTCTATTACAATGAAAGCAAGTCTGAAGATAGGAGATGTAGCTATAATATCTAACACTGAAGGTCAGAAAAACACAGAGTCATCCGAAGTAATATTGTCATAATGCAAGGAGTAGCAGGTCATCTAGTAACCAGGAGGAAGCTGAAGATGTCAGAGGAGTGGTAGCATTTTTATTTTTTTCCAAACACTAGGGTAGGGCTTTGGTTTCTGCTCTCCCAACCCTCCCATAGCTGAACCTAAGGATGGAGCCTCACGAGGATATGGTTTGTGGCCAAGGGACAGAGTGAAGCTGACAGTCCCATGTGTGGGCTTAGACCGATGACTATGACCTCAGCTAACCAATCAAATTAACTAGCAACAGATGAAAAACAAATTTTGACCAGCTTCAGAGAATGAGAATTTACAAAGTCCTATGTAGTAGTTAGAGTAGGACAGCATGGAACCGACTTCATTTTATGGGTTTCCCCCTACTCATTAAGTTATCCCAAGTTCTAACTTCAAAGCAGAGAGTTGGGCAACCACTGGATAAAGAGAGATCAACTGCCAACATATAATAGTGTTTTTACATATTATCAAATAGCTCAGGCTTGGCTCTGAGCTATGAAATAAGAAATGTTCCTCTCATGACTAAATACAAAGTTATATTTGTTGAACCAAGTATATTTTTCTAGAGAATAGGGGTCGAGTTGACCATAAGCACATTATTTTAAGTTTTCAATGCTTAGATTAGAATAGCTCATTTTTGGTCTTCCTGCTTCGAGAATGTTCACCTTTAAGCTGTTCACCTTCCTGCTGAAGCTTCCTGAGATCACTTCCATTATTTCTTCACCCACCGCCAAAACATTCATTTGGCTCTAAAAGTATTGAAGACATCCCTTAGGGCATCTGTCCAGGCTGCAGTCCCATATTCCTTCTCTGAGCACGGCTTCATCCTGGAGGTGAGCCCCAGAAAGCCATGTTTATTCAATATGACATCACTTCTGTTATTGCACTAGGAATAGACAATCAGATTCTCTTTCAACGGAAATTTGAATTGGAAGTCAAAGATGCTGGTGGCCTCTGCTGGTCATTTGAACTGAAGAGATGTAAGCATGTGAGTTATGGGGAGGATTGTCTTATACCACATTCATGGGGAGCAGACAAGTCTGTTGCACAGAGAGAGAAGGATGAGGCAGATATGCAGAGAGAAGCTGAGGTGAGCAAGTATAGGACGGGGGCTGGAGTTGTGTGATGGAGACTAGGAAACTTGTAGCTCCAGCTCCTGGTAGATTTTCATTCCTGGTTCCAGCCCTTGGGGAGACCCATCTGTTCATTCTGCCCTTGAGTTCCTCCGAATCCCTTTGTTTTTAGGTTACCTTACTCCCTGGGGCTTATATTCGTTTAAGTGGTTTTCTGTTATTTGTATCTAAAACCACCTTGGCCAAGGCAAAGCAAAAATTCAAACCCTTGGCTTGATATTCAGCATCATCCCCAGTTTGGCCCTCATGTATTATGTCCATCTTCATGTCCCCCTGCCATGATACATGGAGCTTCATTCATACCAGTTTGCCTTCTTTCCTCCTCTCACACCTTATATTTCTTATATTTTTGTTTCATTCCTTATTTCACATAATTTCCTCTACTTAAAATACTCTCTTTCTCTTCTTGGCCTACTTGAACCCTACACACTTTTAAAGGTCAACTCAAGTTTGCCCTTCTAAGTGAAGTCTTCCATAAGCTTCCCAGCCCACAATAATTTCTCCCTCCTTTAAACTTCTGTAGTGCTTTTTCTTTCTGTTAACAACTGTTTTGATGTAACAAGAGCTTGTAGTAATGGAGAAAAATAGGTTGGTTTCAGAGAAACACCTCGATGACAGAAACTCTAGCACCAGAGTTTGGAAATAATGTGAGAGACCAAGGAACATATCCCGGGATGTCAGAACATAGGGGTGGTACCAAAAATATCTTCAAGTATTACCTTTAATAAAATAATATCCAATATGTTGGAAAACATGAAACATGCATGTTCACATGACATTTATTATTTAGCTTTCTCAACAGCACCTACATTGAGTATGGTAAAGCAATTAGATGAGAGGAGACAGAGATGGAGAAACAAGAGGATATAAAGGAGAAGATGGACACTGTGGCATTGGAGAAGATGCAGACAGTACAGAGAGGAGAGGAGAGGACAGAGAGGATGAGAAAGAGGTGAGGAGATGGTGAAGGGTCCTCCTTCCTTCTCCTTTCAGGCAAAATCAACTTTAACCCCGACTCTCTGACACTACTTCCTCTCTCAAAGAAGAGAAGGGTTAGGAGAAGTTATGAAGATGAAGTAAATACAGAACAGTAGGATGACAAGGAAGACCAGGACCACTTCTTCCCCTAGGCAAGGGAGACTTAGAATCCCTCACCTTTGACCCAGGGTGGGATATTCCAGTCTTTACGACAAGGATTAACCTGTAAGTACAAATTAGTATTTTTCATAATGAATATGTGAATCCTTATAGCCCTGCCCACTCAACAACATTCACTCAACAAAGTTATTGTACTTTCTATTATCAGATGGTTCATTAACATATGGATTAGTCACAGCCATCTCCTGTTGCATATTGTAGAAGAACGAAGTCTGATAACACTGGCGGTAAATAGCACGCAGCCATAGGCATTTTGATAAGGCTGAGTCTTTGACTCACCACTGACCTCTGGTCCATGAGAGCTTCCCAACCCTGTCTGCCCCTGGGGTTTTCAGAGGCTGATGCTCCCTGACTTGGGTCCTTTTTTTTCTCTCAGTATGCCGTGCTTTTAAAAGTTTAAGATAACCAACACGCTTCAGCTTCTCTCCCTGTTGCCATCTAGAGACAGCACTCTAGGGAGTTTGAAGCCCAGAACATATCACCCTTTGTGTCTATTTCCCCTCTTCCAACATCTTTCTTCAGTTGTATCAGAATATCAAAGGCACTCTCACAGGGAAACGATGTTCCATACTGGTTTCAGCTCTGCTCATGGGAGCTTGAAAAGATCACTGCATTTCATTTGTTCTTTCTTCCAGTCTAAACCCATGTGGAGACCAACTCTGTACCAAGTGTTGACCTTGAGTAGCCCATAGCCTCATGGAAAAACAACCTGGAAGCCTGGCTTCAAGATGGTGGAAGAGTAAGACATGGAGATCACCTTCCTCCCCACAAATACATCTACACGTGGAACAACTCCTACAGAACACCTACTGAACGCTGGCAGAAGACCTCAGACCTCCCAAGAGACAAGAAACTCCCCACGTACCTGGGTAGGGCAAAAGAAAAAACAGAGACAAAAGAATAGGGACAGGACGTGCACCAGTGGGAGGGAGCTGTGAAGGAGGAAAGGTTTCCACACACTAGGAAGCCCCTTCACGGGTGGAGACCATGGGTGGTGGAGGGGGAGCTTCGGAGCCGCGGAGGAGAGCTCAGTCACAGGGGTGCGGAGGGCAAAGTGAAGAGATTCCCGTACAGAGGATCGGTGCCGAACGGCACTCACCAGCCAGAGAAGCTTGTCTGCTCACCCGCCGGGGCGGGCGGGGGCTGGGAGCTGAGGCTCGGGCTTTGGACAGCTAGCCGGGAGAGGACTGGGGTTGGCAGCGTGAACACAGCCTGCAGGGAACTAGTGCACCACGGCTAGCCGGGAGGGAGTCCGGGGAAAAGTCTGGAGCTGCCGAAGAGACAAGAGAATTTTTCTTGCCTCTTTGTTTCCTGGTGTGCGAGGAGAGGGGATTAAGAGCGCTGCTTAAAGGAGCTACAGAGACGGGCGCGAGCCGCGGCTAAAAGCGCAGACCCCAGAGACAGGCATGAGATGCTAAGGCTGCTGCTGCCACCACCAAGAAGCCTGTGTGCGAGCACAGGTCACTATCCACACCCCCCTTCCGGGGAGCTTGTGCAGCCCGCCACTGCCAGGGTCCCGGGATCCAGGGACAACTTCCCTGGGAGAATGCACGGCGCGCCTCAGGATGGTGCAACGTCACGCCGGCCTCTGCCGCCGAAGGCTCGCCGCGCACTCCGTGCCCCTCCCTCCCCCCGGCCCGAGTGAGCCAGAGCCCCCGAATCAGCGGCTCCTTTAACACCGTCCTGTGTGAGCGAAGAACAGACGCCCTCCAGCGACCTACACGCAGAGGTGGGGCCAAATCCAAAGCTGAGCTTTGAGAGCTGGGAGCTGTGAGAACAAAGAGAAAGGGAAATCTCTCCCAGCAGCCTCAGAAGCAGCGGATTAAAGCTCTACAAACAACTTGATGTACCCTGCATCTGTGGAAGACCTGAATAGACAACGAATCATCCCAAATTGAGGAGGTGGACTTTGGGAGCATCGATATATATATATTTTTCCCCTTCTTCTCTTTTTGTGTATGTGTATGCTTCTGTGTGTGATTTTGTCTGTATAGCTTTGCTATTACAATTTGTACTAGGGTCCTGTCTGTCCCCCTTTTTTTTTTTTTAAGTATAGTTTTTAGCACTTGTTTTCATTGGTGGATTTGTTTTTTGGTTTGGTTGCTCTCTTTTTATTATTACTTTAAATTTTTTTAACAATTATTTTTTATTTTAATAACTTTATTTTACTTTATTTTATCTTCTTCTTTCTTGCTTGCTTTTTTTCCCTCCCTTTTATTCTGAGCCATGTGGATGACAGGCTCTTGGTGCTCCAGCCAGATGTCAGTGCTGTGCCTCCGAGGTGGGAGAGCCAACTTCAGGACACTCTCTCCACAAGAGACCTCCCAGCTCCACATAATATCAAATGGCAAAAATCTCCCAGAGATCTCCATCTCAATGCCAAGACACAGATCCACTCAACGACCAGCAAGCTACAGTGCAGGACACCCTATGCCAAACAACTAGTAAGACAGGAACACAACCCCGTCGACTGGCAGAGAGGCTGTGTAAAATCATAATAAGGTCACAGACACCCCAAAACACACCACCAAACGTGGACCTGCCCACCAGAAAGGCAAGATCCAGCCTCATCCACCAGAACACAGACACTAGTCCTCTCCACCACGAAGCCTACACAACCCACTGAACCAACCTTAGCCACTGGGAACAGACACCAAAAACAACGGGAAATACGAACCTGCAGCCTACAAAAAGGAGACCCCAAACACAGCAAGTGAAGCAAAATGAGAAGACAGAAAAACACACCGCAGATGAAGGAGCAAGATAAAAACCCACCAGACCTAAAAAATGAAGAGGAAATAGGCAGTCTACCTGAAAAAGAATTCAGAATAATGATAGTAAAGATGATCCAAAACCTGGGAAATAGAATGGAGAAAATACAAGAAATGTTTAACAAGGACCTAGAAGAACTAAAGCGCAAACAAACAGTGATGAACAGCACAATAAATGAAATTAAAAATTCTCTGGAAGGGATCAATAGCAGAATAACTGAGGCAGAAGAACAGATAAGTGACCTGGAAGATAAAATAGTGGAAATAACTACTGCAGAGCAGAATAAAGGAAAAAGAATTGAGGACAGTCTCAGAGACCTCTGGGTCGACATTAAACGCACACACGTTCAAATTATAGGGGTCCCAGAAGAAGAAGAGAAAAAGAAAGGGACTGAGAAAATATTTGAAGAGATTATAGTTGAAAACTTCCCTAATATGAGAAAGGAAATAGTTAATCAAGTCCAGGAAGCCCAGAGAACCCCTTACAGGAAAAATCCAAGGAGAAACATGCCAAGACACATATTAATCAAACTATCAAAAATTAAATACAAAGAAAAAATATTAAAAGCAGCAAGGGAAAAACGACAAATAACATGCAAGGGAATCCCCATAAGATTAACAGCTAATCTTTCAGCAGAAACTCTGCAAGCCAGAAGGGAGTGGCAGGACATATTTAATGTGATGAAGGAGAAAAACCTACAACCAAGATTACCCTACCCAGCAAGGATCTCATTCAGATTTGTTGGAGAAATTAAAACCTTTACAGACAAGCAAAAGCTAAGAGATTTCAGCACCACCAAACCAGCTTTACAACAAATGCTAAAGGAACTTCTCTAGGCCGGAAACACAAAAGAAGGAAAAGACCTACAATAACAAATCCAAAACAATTAAGAAAATGGAAATAGGAACATACATATCGAAAATTACCTTAAATGTAAATGGATTAAATGCTCCAACCAAAAGACATAGACTGGCTGAATGGATACAAAAACAAGACCCATATATATGCTGTCTATGAGAGACCCACTTCAGACCTAAGGACACATACAGACTGAAAATGAGGGGAAGGGAAAAGATATTTCATACAAATGGAAATCAAAAGAAAGCTGGAATAGCAATTCTCATATCAGACAAAATGACTTTAAAAAAAAGAATATTACAAGAGACAAAGAAGGACATTACATAATGATCAAAGGATCAATCCAAGAAGAAGATATAACAATTGTAAATATTTATGCACCTAACATAGGAGCACCTCAATACATAAGGCAAATAATAACAGCCATAAAATGGGAAATCTACAGTAACACAATAATAGTGGGGGACTTTAACACCCACTTTCACCAATGGACAGATCATCCAAAATGAAAATAAATAGGGAAACACAAGCTTTAAATGATACATTAAACAAGATGGACTTACTTGATATTTACAGGACATTCCATCAAAAAACAACAGAATACACATTCTTCTCAAGTGCTCATGGAACATTCTCCAGGATAGATCATATCTTGGGTCACAAATCAAGCCTTGGCAAATTTAAGAAAATTGAAATTGTATCAAGTATCTTTTCTGACCACAACGCTATGAGACTAGATATCAATTACAGGAAAAAATCTATAAAAAACACAAACACATGGAGGCTAAACAATACACTACTTAATAACCAAGATATCACTGAAGAAATCAAAGAGGAAATCAGAAAATACTTAGAAACAAATGACAATGAAAACACGACAACCCAAAACCTATGGATGCAGCAAAAGCAGTTCTAAGAGGGAAGTTTATAGCAATACAATCCTACCTTAGGAAACATCTCAAATAAACACCCTAACCTTATGCCTAAAGCAATTAGAGAACGAAGAACAAATAAACCCCAAAGTTAGCAGAAGGAAAGAAATCATAAAGATCAGGTCAGAAATAAATGAAAAAGAAATGAAGGAAATGATAGCAAAGATCAATAAAACTAAAAGCTGTTTCTTTGTGAAGATAAACAAAATTAATAAGCCATTAGGAAGACTCATCAAGAAAAAAAGGGAGAAGACTCAAATCAATAGAATTACAAATGAAAAAGGAGAAGTAACAACTGACACTGCAGAAATACAAAGGATCATGAGAGGTTACTACAAGCAACTCTATGCCAATAGAATGGACAACTTGGAAGAAATGGACAAATTCTTAGAAATACACAACCTTCTGAGACTGATCCAGGAAGAAATAGAAAATAGGAACAGACCAATCACAAGCACTGAAGTTGAAACTGTGATTAAAAATCTTCCAACAAACAAAAGCCCAGAACCAGATGCCTTCACAGGCGAATTCTATCAAACATTTAGAGAAAAGCTAACACCTATCCTTCTAAAACTCTTCCAAAATATAGCAGAGGGAGGAACACTCCAAAGCTCATTCTCCGAGGCCACTATCACCCTGATACCAAAACCAAACAAAGATGTCACAAGGAAAGAAAACTACAGGTCAATATCATTGATGAACATAGATGCAAAAATCCTCCACAAAATCCTAGCAAACAGAATCCAACTGCAGATTAAAGGGCTCAAACAGCATGATCAAGTCAGATTTATCCCATGAAAGCAAGGATTCTTCAATATACACAAATAAATTAATGTGATACACCATATTAACAGATTGAAGGAGAAAAATCATATGATCATCTCAATAGATGCAGAGAAAACTTTCAACAAAATTCAACACCCATTTATGATAAAAACTCTCCAGAAAGTAGGCATAGAGGGAACTTTCCTCAACATAATAAAGGCCATATATGACAAACCCATAGCCAACATCATCCTCAATGGTGAAAAACAAATCATTTCCACTAAGGTCAGGAACAAGACAAGGTTGCTCACTCTCACCACTATTATTCAACATAGTGTTGGAAGTTTTAGCCACAGCAATCAGAGAAGAAAATGAAATAAAAGGAATCCAAATTGGAAAAGAAGAAGTAAAGCTGTCACTGTTTGCAGATGACATGATACTATACATACAGAATCCTAAAGATGCTACCAGAAAACTACTAGAGCTAATCAATGAATTTGGTAAAGTAGCAGGATACAAAATTAATGCACAGAAATCTCTGGCATTCCTATACACTAATGATGAAAAATCTGAAAGTGAATTTAAGAACAAACTCTCATTTACCACTGCAACAAAAAGAATAAAATATCTAGGAATAAACCTACCTAAGGAGACAAAAGACCTGTATGCAGAAAATTATAAGACACTGATGAAAGAAATAAAAGATGATACAAATAGATGGAGAGATATACCATGTTCTTGGATTGGAAGAATCAACATTGTGAAAATGGCTCTACTACCCAAAGCAATCTACAGATTCAGTGCAATCCCTATCAAACTACCACTGGCATTTTTCACAGAGCTAGAACAAAAAAATTCACAATTTGTATGGTAACACAGAAGACCCCGAATAGCCAAAGCAATCTTGAGAAAGAAAATCTGAGCTGGAGGAATCAGGCTCCCTGACTTCAGACTATACTACAAACCTACAGTAATCAAGACAGTATGCTACTGGCACAAAAACAGAAATATAGATCAGTGGAACAGGATAGAAAGCCCAGAGACAAACCAAGTACATATGGTCACCTTATCTTTGATAAAGGAGGCGAGGATATACAATGGAGAAAAGACAGCCTCTTCAATAAGTGGTGCTGGGAAAACTGGACAGCTACATGTAAAAGAATGAAATTAGAACACTCCTGAAAACCATACACAAAAATAAACTCTGAATGGATTAAAGACCTAAATGGAAGGCCAGACAATATCAAACTCTTAGAGGAAAATATAGGAAGAACACTGTATGACATAAATCACAGCAAGATCCTTTTTGACCCACCTCCTAGAGAAATGGAAATAAAAACAAAAATAAACAAATGGGGCCTAATGAAACTTAAAAGCTTTTAGAGAGCAAAGGAAACCATAAACAAGATGAAAAGACAACCCTCAGAATGGGAGAAAATATTTGCAAATGAAGCAACTGACAAAGGATTAACCTCCAAAATTTATAAGCAGCTCATGCAGCTCAATATCAAAAAAACAAACAACCCAATCCAAAAATGGGCAGAAGACCTAAATAGACATTTGTCCAAAGATATACAGATTGACACCAAACACATGAACGAATGCTCAACATCATTAATCATTAGAGAAATGCAAATCAAAACTACAATGAGATATCATCTCACACCAGTCAGAATGGCCATCATCAAAAAATCTACAAACAATAAATGCTGGAGAGGGTGTGGAGAAAAGGGAACCCTCCTGCACTGTTGGTGGGAAAGTAAATTGATACAGCCACTATGGAGAACAGTATGGAGGTTCCTTAAAAAACTACAAATAGAAATACCATGTGACTCAGCAATCTCACTACTGGGCATATACCTTGAGAAAAGCATAATTCAAAAAGAGTCATGTACCACAATGTCCATTCAACTCTATTTACAATAGCCAGGACATGGAAGCAACCTAAGTGTCCATCAACAGATGAATGGCTAAAGAAGATGTGGTACATATATAGAACAGAATATTACTTAGCCATAGAAAGAAACGAAATTGAGTTATTTGTAGTGAGGTGAATGGACCTAGAGTCTGTCATACATAGTGAAGTAAGTCAGAAAGAGAAAAACAAATACCGTATGGTAACACACATATATGGAATTAAAAAAAAAAAGTTCTGAAGAACCTAGGGGCAAGATGGGAATAAAGACACAGACCTACTAGAGAATGGACTTGAGGATACGGGGAGGGGGAAGGGTAACCTGGGACAAAGTGAGAGAGTGGCATGGACATATATACACTACCAAATGTAAAATAGGTAGCTAGTGGGAAGCAGCCTCATAGCACAGGGAAATCAGCTAGGTGTTTTGTGACCACCTAGAGGGGTGGGATAGGGAGGATGGGAGGGAGGAAGACGCGAGAGGGAAGAGATATGGGGACACAGGTATATGTATAACTGATTCACTTTGTTATAAAGCAGAAACTAACACACCATTGTAAAGCAATTATACTCCAATAGAGGTGTTAAAGAAAGAAAAAAAAAGAAAAGAAAAACAACCTGGAAAACGTATTAATCATATAGAAGAATACTAGTCTCTTTGTTTCTAGAACTACTTATACGAATAGAGCTGCCATCTCTCTCACCTTCCTATTTCCCGCCCCCCCCCCCCGCCCCAATATCTGTTCTAATTCTCTTACTTCATTGTATTTTAGAGACGGCATTAACTAGCATTTTAAAGGTGGGTATACTGGCTGTGTGTGTGTGTGTGTGTGTGTGTGTATGTATGTGTGTGTGTCTTGTAATTTGTAAACAAGGGAGAGGTGCTCTAATTTAATGGTTCATTTTTAAGAAAACCTGTCCCTTAGCTCATAGATTTTGCTCCATTCAATCCCTTTAGATTCCAGCCAAACATATAAGTCCCATTTCTTTTTTTTTTAATTTTATAAATTTATTTATTTATTTATTTTTTTCTGTGTTCGGTCCTCATTGCTGCACGCGGGCTTTCTCTAGTTGCGGCGAGCGGGGGACCACTCCTTGTTGTGGTGCACGGGCTTCTCACTGCGGTGGCTTCTCTCGTTGTGGAGCACGGGCCCTAGGTGCACGGGCCCCAGCAGTTGCGGCATGCAGGCTCAGCAGTTGTGGCACACAGGCTCTAGAGCACAGGCTCAGTAGTTGTGGCACATGGGCTTAGCTGCATCGCGGCATGTGGGATCTTCCCGGACCAGGGCTCAAACCCATGTCCCCTGCCTTGGCAGGCAGACCATCAAGCACTGCTCCACCAGGGAAGCCCCAAGGCCCATTTCTTAGCCTTCCTTCTTCCACCTGAGAAGTTATCATGTGCTGCCTGTTTGGGAGACATCTTTGATTCAGGATACACTTCTACTCAAGGAATGATCAGGAAGCGTCTCCAAAGGTGGTACATATTATTAGGCTGCCATCAGGATGCACGGGAAGCAGTCCTGCCTTCCCTGATGCCTGGCAGAGTCATGTTTTCCTTAAGTGGACAAACCTATATTCTGTTTTTACTCCTTCACCCTCTGACAAGGTTACAGCACACCTACTGGGTATAAAATGTTACCTCGAGGAGATAATCATTCTGGGAGCTTCTTTGCATTTTCAGTTTTGTAGACTTCAGATCCTGGAAAAGTTATGCATCATTCCTCAAGTCATACCAAATTTGGTATGGTGTTCCTGGACAAATCCTTTAACTAGGATTTTAGCTGCCAGTTCTTCTAATTGAGTTTATATGATTCACTGTCCAAATCCAAGTCACAGTTCTGTGATGAAATAAGAAACAATTTTTTTTTCCCAAGGCTCAGATACCATAGATATGACTGAAACCTTCACAGAAAGGTCAGTTCCAATCCCATCCCATGTTGATCAACTCAGCCTGGAATCACAAGGCAGGAAATTTTAGGCTCAGAGAGGTATTGGCTCGATACCTAACACATACCAGCTTTTGGCAGGTGTTTATTCATTGATTAATAGTGTCTTAACACCAGATGCCATCTTTTAAGAGTCTCATTTCCTTTTAGCTAGTTGTTGATGAGTTTATGTCTGATACAAAAAGAAATTGCCGATTACACAGTGACATCAATGATTTGAAAAATAAAGTGAGCCCTCCCTCCCAGACTGGCTACATAATTTGTGGAGCCCTCTACAAAAAGAAGATGCAGGACTCTTTTGTTCAAAAATTACTAAGAATTTCAAAATGGCAACTGAAGAGTATTAAACCAAGTGTGGTGTCCCTTAAAAGGACACATCACGCACTTGTGAAGCTGGCCCACCCCTCCTGCCCCTTTTGATTGGTACGTATGAGTGCCTACAATTTATCAGCCATGGTGCTTCTCTTTATCATATACATCATCTTCTATTATTCCCATAGCACCCATATGAGTCTGGGAGATTTCTTAACTGACTCAGGATCATACACAAAAGACTGTATACAGTGTCAGTTTTTCCCACCAGAAAGAATGTATATCAGTTCTGAATGATGTGTTTCACATAGGCTGTCTTGTACAATTTCTCCTCATCTTGTTATGTAGATAATAATCATTAACACAAACTGAGAACTTGAAGGTGTCAGGCAATGTTCTAGTTGTCTTACATGCCTTCACACGTTTGATACCTAGCGGTGCATTCATGCTGCTTTGGTTAGGATTTGGCAGAAAGCCCAACTCAGAGGATTAGCTGAAGAGATTTTAATGAAGGGACTGCTTTCAGAGGTGTGGATAGGTTGAAGGGGATCTTCAAGAAATATGGATATTTATGGAACTAGCAAACACAGGAAACTGATAGCATTTCAGGCTGGAAGGAGCAGAGGGAGGGAGGACAGAGTCACCAGACAAAGTTACATCTTCAGTCATGGCAGACGGGCCACTTGTCAGATACAGCGGTCAAGGAAGACAGTCATTGCCAAATCCTGGTAAGGAGGGAGGGTGTGGAGGCTAAATGTTTCAACCCCCTTTCCTGTTGCCCTCAAATCTCCTGCCCAAGGCCTCCCTGTGGCCCGACTCAAGAGAGCCCAGGGGGCTGAAGTCCATAGAGCTTAGGGTCCTAGAACATGGATCAGGATAGAGAATGGCAAGGGCAACTGGAGAAAAACAGAATAATTATTATCTCCCTTTTACAAATGAAATGGAGACACAGAGAGCCTAAGTAACTTGCTCCAAATCACTCAGGTAACAACTAGCAGAGCCAGGATTCAGACTCATGAAGTCTCAAGGTACCACTATGTTCTAAAACATATTCTCAAATGTACCCATAAACTCTCTGCTACTAAACTTGTTGGTTTGGAATATTGTAATCAGGGAAATCCAGCCTGAACAAATAAAACTGAATTTTAATTATTAAAAAGGTGTGCAGTTGGATTACCTTCAAGATGAAGAGTAATTAGGACGAGGATTGCAAAGCATTTCCCGGGAGACGATTTGGGGGGAACTTGGTTTAAGAAAGGAGATGGGTGGCTTGCAGTAAGCTGTGTTAATTTCAAAGGAAATGAGTAATTCTGAAACGGTGTCAAGAGCACTTGAAAAGTTCGATTTCTTAATAGGGTACATATTCTTCCCAATTTATATTCCTTGTAGCTTGTTTAGATCATGCATTAATTCAAGGGCTATGTAATGAGAGACTCCTACGTGTCTGCTGTTGTTCTAGGTGCTGGTACACAGCTACAGACACAACAAATAAAATCTCTACTCTGGAGGTACTTAATCTCTAGTGGCAGGAGACAGATGATAAACAAATAATGAATAAATATCTGATAGTGCTATGAAGAAGAATAAAACAGAGTAAGAAGATAGAGGGTGACAGGGGAAGGAGAAAGATATTATTTAATATAGAATTATCAAGAAAGTCACTCTGACAAGGAGACATTTGAGCAGAGAACTGAAGGAAACATCTGTTTCATTGATGGTGCAAAAGTGAACTTTAGGGCTTCCCTGCTGGCGCAGTGGTTGAGAGTCCGCCTGCCAATGCAGGGGACACGGGTTCGTGCCCCGGTCCGGGAAGATCCCACATGCCGTGGAGCGGCTGGGCCCATGAGCTGTGGCCGCTGAGCCTGCGCGTCCGGAGCCTGTGCTCCTCAACGGGAGAGGCCACAGCAGTGAGAGGCCCGCGTACCGCAAAACAAAAAAAGTGAACTTTAGCCCAGTTACATAGAAGAGGATTTTAGATCTGGAAGGGACCACAGAGATGCTCACCTTCTATTCATGAATAAACTGAGGCCTGGGGGATTAAATCTTTATCCAGAACCATACTGTGAATGATTATCAGTGAAGCTTGGGCCAAAAAATCACATATTGCAAGTCTCATTCTGTCATTCAACAAATATTATTGAGCCCTCATTATGTGCCAGGCACCCAGTCTCATGCTTTTTGCACAGGAATCCTACTGTTTACTGATTCAGAATCAATTTCAAATTACTGAGTTTTTACTGTGATTTAAGTTTCAGCTACCTTGAGGTGTGGGTTCCCTTTGTGTAGTGTGTCCAGATGCCCTGGAAGATAAAAGAAGTCCTAGCAGTTGTGGCTGGTGGAATGAGATATATAAACTATATCCTAACCCTTCTTTCAATTGAATTATTATTTTTGTGTGTGTAACTTGAGAATTAGACTCTGGTGGTTCAAGTGGGCCAGTTAAAAATCATACTCTCTCCCTCATCTAGGATCTATATTGACAAAAAAATGGATCACAGCAGAGTTATTGTCCTAGTGTGGGAGGCTGGGCAAAAGGAGAAGAATTCAGGCAGGAAGAGAGCCAGGGCTTTCAGGCTCAAATCAAGGGAGATGCAGTGTCGGAATATGACACAAGATGTTCCCAGGGTGTTACACCAAACGCAGGGTACAAATGTAGGAATAGAGTCAGTGACCAGAGTGAGGGCATGGAGACCTGGACGAGCCCAGAGGAGGTAGCTGAAGAAGAGAAGAAAGCCATGAGTTTAGCCGGGCCAGGTATCATGGACCAGGGCGAAAGCGAGAGGCTAGTGCCAGAGATGATTCTTAAAGATGTGTGTCTCTAAAAGCTGCATTCAAAGGCCCAGGTTCCACCTCTTGCAGAGTTGACAATGATTTTTAATATAAATTCATTTTAAATAGCATTTTTAACCTTACAAACCCTTCACACATACACAGCATCTTATCTAATCAGTAAAGTAATGGATGAAGTTATTTTACCCATATTTTATGGATGAGAGAGTCGAGGTCCAGAGAGGTTGAGAACAAAACCCAATATCTGATGATGAGCTGATGCCAGAGCAGGGAAGAGAACTCAGGTCTTCCAACCTCCATCTCTCATACAGCTTTGACCCAGACTACAGGGCCATGTGATGGGAAGATGGAAAGGAACTGTCAGTGGCAAGACTAGGAAATTTACACCAGAATTGTGGGATCTGTCCCACAGTGGAAATTCATACATCTTAAGAAATAGTAATTTGCTTATGTAATCTCCCCCTTCTTTTTTTGGGAGACCAGTCACCTCATTTGCAAAGGAAGACAACTTCATGGCTTTGGTCCTTATCTTGAAGCATTCAACCTAGTTGAATTTGAAAACTGCCAAGGGTTGTCTTACTTTGGGTTTCATCATGTGAAGTCTCACATTAGTTTTTATCATCTGAATGTAGACCCTACAGGAGATGATTTACCAACTCTCCTTTGGGTTGGAAGTTCCAGAGAATTAATGGCCCTGGGGACAGACCTCACCCAATGAAGCTGGAGGATAAACAGCCCAGCATCCTTTCACCTTGAGTAGGACACTTCTGCAGCACACTCTATATGGTCTTCCAGAACTCCCCATTGTTATTGTGTCCACAATGCCAACAACATTAAAATGCTCCTTAACACACTTTGTATTTGCTCCTTTCCATTGCATCTATCACTAAATGATGCTTCCTGGTTTCAGCTCCCAAGTAAAATACTTCCACTCAAATCTTTGTCTCAGGATCTGTTTTTTTGGAAACTCAACCATGACAGTTGGATGAATTGGAAGTGGCCCGAGAAAACAGACCTACAAGTATGATTTGGAAGCTGATAGTTCACTGGCCAGAAGGTAACAAGTATCCTTTGTTGATGGTAAGTTAGGTGGTGAAAACCCCTTGTGTGCTGGAGCATTATACTTACTAAGACTCACCCGTGGGGGATTGGGATGGAGTATCAATGGAAAGGGATGCCCTGGCTTATGCTATAGCTCCAGCACTTGACAGATTTGGGGGCAATGGTAACTACAAAGATTGGGGGTTGGCTTCTGCTGTTTGCAGTAGTTACTCTGAAAAAAGAAGTTAACAGGCTCATGTCAGTGAAGAAGAAGAAGGTAAAGAGTCCTCTGTGCTGGTGTATAAAGAGACTCACATCTTCTGCAGCTGGAGGTCAGACTGCTGAAAACCAGGCCTATAATTTGATTATAAGAATGACAGGGATGGAGACACCAGCATGGGATCCCCTTATCAAGGCTGACCTAGCTACTGCTGCATCTACTGCCTGACCCATTAACAGCGGAGACTGATGCTGAGCTCTCAGTTTTGCACCATCCCTCAAGGAGTCAACTTACCACTGGCCGAAAGTTGATTATATTAGACCCATCCCACTTGGAAGGAGACACAGACTCGTGCTTAGTGGGGGCGGATTTAACTTCCCTGTCTACCTTTATCTAAGGATTCACAGAATGTCTGGTTTACCAACATGGGAATCCACATAACATCACCTCAGACCAAAGGAACAACTTTACAGTGAAGTCGAGACAACAGTCACACAACCACAGGATCTACTGATGCTACCACACACCCCATCATCTGGAGGCTGCTGGCCAGGTAGAGTTTTGGAATGGACTCATAGAGACTTAGCTACGATGCCAGCTGGGGATGATACACCATGGGCTTGGGACACTGGTCTTCAAGGTACGGTATATGCATCAAGTCATTATCCTGGGAGGTAGAATTCACAGATCCAGGAATTAAAAGTAGGAAGTGGTCCTCTCACCATCAGTCTTACTGACCTACTTGGAGAGGTTGTACTTCCTGTTTCTGCAACTTTGATTTCTCCTAGACTAAAGACCCCGGTTCCTGAAGTAAACGGAGGTGAGAGGAACTTCTGTACGAATTTAGACAGGGCTTCACTAAATTTAAAGCTGTGTCTGTCACCTGGTCATTTAAAACTCCTGGGTCAACAGTCTAGTAAGCCAAAAAAAAAAAAAAAGAGTTTTTATACTGGCAGGAATAATTGACCTTGATTATCATAAGGAAGCAGACTTCTTTCTACCCAGTGGGAACAGGAAGAAGTGTGTCTGGAACTCAAAGGACAGCTTGGGTCCCCTCTTGATGCATCTAGACTGTGGATGGGCAATTGCAGCAACTACACCCTTGACAAGGACATGGAAACCTGGGGTTCAGACCCCTCAGGGATGTGGGTGTAGCTTATCCCACTGGGCACACAACCTAGACCAGCAGAAGGACTGGCTGAGGGTCAGGGGAATTCAGAGTGAGGGGTAGAAGAACCAGATGATGAAGGGCAGAATTAGATCCTTTGGACTAACTGCAGCAGAAGGGGCTGTGGCTTATCTCACCCATGGGACTGTTATAAATTGTTTTTTTCCCCTTGGAAATTGTGACCAGCCACTTTCAAAGCTCAGTGACAAGACAGATGCATGGATAGATTTGTGTGATGACAGGGGTGGACTGTAGCAGAGGCTGTTGGTCCTCCACCCCCATCCTTTGGTTCTCACTGGTCCCATGCAGACAAGCAGTTCCCCACTCCTGCCAGAGGACTTCTGTGGCCACAGGAGCAAAATTGGCTTGTAAGGGGGAAGGCCAGGGAATTCACATACAAGGGGGTAGCTCTCAGCCAATGAAAGATGGGAGATGGTAGATAAATACTCAGCTTCTTTGCCCCTTGGGTGAAATGCCTCTGAAGCACATTCTCTACAGTTTTCCAGAGAAACACCCTTGGACTAGAACCCCAGACACCCTTAGGTACCCTGCCCCTTAATGCACACCATGTTGTCTGTCTTCCCTTTCCTGAACCACCTCTCCACTCCCTTACTGGTGCTTCCTGGCATTACCTCTCAGATAAGCCATTTGTACCCAAATCCTTATCTCAGATCCAGCTTCTGGGTGAACCCAAATTCCTAGAGTGGCTGGTCCAGAGTATGAGTCCATGTAGTTTGGCCCCAGAGTCCATGACTTTAACCACTACATGTGAAATAAAGGATTACTCCTTAAATATAATGGATGCTAAAGAGGAGAAAAAGGATCCAAATATCCTTTTTTTTTTTTAATTTGGGGAGATCGACCCCTGCCCTGACAGTGAAAGTGCCGAGTCCTAAACCCTGGACCGCTAGAGGATTCCCCAGGCTTTCCCCCCGCCGCCAAATATCCTTAAAGTCAGTCTCAGAATCAAATGATTCCGACTTTACAAGCCTTATGGTCAAGTGTTCATTTTTTTATAGAATGGTATTTCACTCGGTATCAATGTCTGTAAGAAAGTTGGTGAACACTCATCTGGATGTCTCTTTTCTTGTCCATTAAGATGTGAATCTATTTATCTAATATTTTCTTTACTTTTTCACATTTGAGAAAAATGTGATTGCATGATACTCAAAGAGGAGCCCCCTACTCTTCAAAAAAAAAAAAAAGGCAAGCATGGAAAGCAAAATTGTGTTTATTTTTTAGTTGTTTTTACCAACTGAGATCAATGTTACCCCACACAGAGAGCAAGAGTCTTGGCTTCCTCTACATCCAAAGTTTCATTAGGATCTTTGGGAATTATCCTCATCATCAGAGGGAGGAAAAGGGAGTATAAAGAAACAGGAAAGGATCCCATGCCCTATCCCTTTGCAGTGGGTCTGGGGAGGCTGTGGCATTCTTCCTCTCCGCTTCTTTCCAAAGCCTTCGGTCCAGTTTGGAGTCAGACTGACATAAGCAAGACCACTCTGAATAGGCAATGGCCTGGGAAGGGGTTTGCACATTTCTTAGAGAAGGAGGCAATGCCCAGTAAGTTGCCACATCTACAATGTGAGCCTGGTGGCCTGAGTACTGAGAACTGATGTGGGGAGGTAGCCTAAAGAGGCCAAGAAAGTACAAAGCTGCAGTAGTGGGGTTTGCACTGGCCACGTCGTGGTTATTAGCTCCATAAGCTATGTTGGGAGGAGAATGTAGAGCCCAACTCTGGGACCAGGCTGTCTGGGTGCCTGGTTTGAGTCCCAGCCCCACCAATTACTTGATATTATTACTCAGCTTCCCTGGGATTCAATGCCATCATCTAGAAAAGAAGGGCAGAGACCGGCAGGTGGGTAGACAGAGATGATCCAGCCCAATAATAGTGTCTGTCTCATAGGGTGGTTGTGAGGATTAAATAAGTTGCTATATAGAAATTCTTAGAGCAATGTAGGCACACAGTAAGCACTATTTCAGAGTCTGTTACTTTATTCTCTCATATTTCTCTGTGCCTTTCAGCCTCCAGGTTGCTGCAGGATTGATTGAGCCATTCCTTATGTGTCTAGCGCCAGCCTGTTGCCTGGAAAATCTCTCTGCCAAGGCCAAATGTCTGCTTCTTGTCTCTGGGGTATTGCTCTTGGATGACAACGTTGACCTCTACAACCGGGCCCTGCATTATCTCTGAGGCAAGGAGCTTATGAGTTGGGCACAGGGAATGAGCCTCTGGTATGCTGGTCCCATCTGGAAAGACTTGCAGTCTCACCTTATAAAGTAAATCTCCTTCAGGGAGTTAGACACAAGTCAACTACGTCTGGGCTGAGCAGACAGCAAACCTACACTTGCTTCTTCTCTCCCTATCAGTTAGGGATCAAAGGGCAAGGGTCTCCTACAGTGAGTCCCATTCAGTTCCAGAACTGAATCTTGCCACCTACTCCCTCCAGAGTTCAATAACAGAAATTGCTACCATGTCCTGGGCATCTAATTATGGACCAAACACTATGTAGGAAGCCTTAGGACTGGGTTGGCCAAAAAGTTCGTTCGGGTTTTTTTTTTCGGTAATATTTCATGACATCAATACTCTAAGCAACTCTGCCAAGTATTAGTGTCCCCTTGTTACAGGTGAGGAAACTGAGACTCAGAGGTTTCAGCTACCTGTTGAGGAGGTGGCAGCTTCGAGATTAGTCTGACTCCAAAGGCCTTTCCACCCCACGATGATGTCAACGGATCCATCATGCATTCGCTTCTAAATTTTTTCTACAGTCAATACAGTTAAGTAGAGGAAATAGATTTCTATCCTTGAAAACCTTATCATACTGATGGAAGACAAGATTCACACAAGTGGAGCAGTTTGGAAATGATCTGTTAAGTGTGGTGAATCAGGTGCTAAACTGACCACCACAAACTCTACATGTTGAGGGAGCTTCGAGAACGGGAAGAATACGAGAACAAAGTCCTCGAGAAGCAGGGCTTGGATGGGGAGGTGCGCTCTGCAGAGAGAGGGAAGGAACATCCATGGAGGGTGAAATCCGTGCAGAAAGAGAAGGAAGACAGAAAGAAGCCCAGCCAGTGGAGGAGGAAACCGATGCCTCTAGAGGGAGGACCAGGGGGCCCAGATGGGGAGGACAGCTGAGAGCTCTGAAGAGAAGTTTAGACTCAGCGTGAAAGCAAAAGGTAGTTGTGGAGGGACAGCGGCACATGAAAGAAGAGTGTTAGGAAGCTTCAGCCTTTAGGAGGAAAGGAGGGGAAGAGAGGCTATTAAAACACGCTAGTGGGCTTCCCTGGTGGCGCAGTGGTGGAGGGTCCGCCTGCCGATGGAGGGGACATGGGTTCGTGCCCCGGTCCGGGAAGATCCCACGTGCCGCGGAGCAGCTGGGCCTGTGAGCCGTGGCCGCTGAGCCTGAGCGTCCGGAGCCTGTGCTCCACAACGGGAGAGGCCACAACAGTGAGAGGCCCGCGTACCGCAAAAAACCAAACAAACAAACAAAAAACACACGTTTACATAGTAGCTGTACAATATTTAAGTGTGCAAGAAGTTACAAAAAAGAGCAAGGCCATTAGACTCACCAAGTGAGTGGCTGGGGTACTTTGTTTCATGTAAACTCTCTAGAACTAGCCAAACCCCACACTACAGCGTTCCCATCCACCCACCGACATTAGCGTTTCAATAAAAGCAGAAAACAAGCAGTTAGACAAGTCTACACTTTCACGTTATTTCACTCCAATGTCACTTTCAACTTCCACCCCGTTTTAATATTAACATGTGCTTATTACTCATATTGAAAGGAAAGGTCCAGGGCTTCCCTGGTGGCGCAGTGGTTGAGAGTCCGCCTGCCGATGCAGGGGACACTGGTTCGGGCCCCGGTCTGGGAGGATCCCACATGCCGCGAAGCGGCGGGCCCGTGAGCCATGGCCGCTGAGCCTACGCATCCGGAGTCTGTGCTCCGCAACAGGAGAGGCCACAACAGTGAGAGGCCCGCGTACCGCAAAAAATAAAAAAATAAAATAAAAAACACGCTCGTGCGAAATCCCAAGGACAGAGATAAGAGAAAGTTGGAGCCCCCCTTCAAAAGCGCTGGCCAGACTTGTTGAGAAAATAGAGCAGAGGAGACAAGGATGACTTCATTTGTTTTCATCGTGCTCAAAAAAGGGGGGACGGAGGAACAGAGAGGGAGGAGAGTCATCCATATGTCCAGTTGAATGGAGGCTTCCCCCAAAGGAAATAAAAACTGCCCCTCTGATCAGAGAAGCAAATTTTACTTTTTTTTTTTTTTTTTGGTAGGGCAGAGGGGATACCTAGTTTTACAAAAAGCTCCTCTATCCCCCCATCTGGTAGTTTCAAGAAGGCATTGAATACATCTCTCTCAACGCAGAGGTCCCCTCTGTATATCCCGACCTGTGTGTGACTTCAGGGTTGGGGAACTCAGGGTCTGGGAAAGGGTTCATCAAGGAGGTTCCCTATGGGGGAGGTGTGTCAAAGTGTTCTTGCTGGTCCAAAGGAGAAATCTAAGCAAGTCCAATTTGTTGTCTTGTTAAATCTCAAGGAATTCAAACTACAACCTTACTTTTTAAATTTTATTTTATTTTTTGCGGTACGCGGGCCTCTCCCTGTTGTGGCCTCTCCCGTTGCGGAGCACAGGCTCCGGACGCGCAGGCTCAGCGGCCATGGCTCACGGGCTCAGCCGCTCCGCGGCCTGTGGGATCTTCCCGGACCGGGGCACGAACCCGTGTCCCCTGCATCGGCAGGCGGACTCTCAACCACTGCGCCACCAGGGAAGCTCAGAACTACATCCTTATTAATCAAGCAATCCAACACTATTTACTCATTGAGCGAAAGTCCTGACCCTGGAAAGGTTTTAAGCACATCGCTTCCCTTGGCCTAAGTTCATTAAAATATTGACTTTCATTTTTGTTCAGATGTTTAAGGAATGGTTTCCGGTAAACTATTGCCACCAGTAAATTGTGGTTTCCATCATCTTTCCATGAATATCTTGTCTTTCCTTGACATCTAGCCCTTTTTGTTAATTTAGGTGCCTCCCTGCAAAACTAATTAATTAATGAATGAAAGATAAACTAATCAGCTCTGCTTCTCTGATCAGAGGAGCAGTTTTTATTTCCTTCTGGGGAAGCCACAATTCAAGTTGTTAAATGCACGTGATTTATAGATGACTCTTCTCCCTACCTGTTCCCCTCATCCCCATTTACTGAGCACCAGATGAGAGCTGGATTTATTTGTTCTTACAAGCCTTTTAAATATTTCCTCTCTATTTCATATAAATTAAGGGAAACTGTTATTCTTCCTTGAAAACAAACAACATACTTCAGTCTCAAGAATACCTCATGTTATGTGACGTTTCGTCCAAAGAATGTGTGTGTGGTGTGTGTGTGTATGTATTGGAGGTGCGGTCAGGGACAGGCGTGGGGCAGAGGGAGAGGAGGGGGGATGGAGAGTTTTGGTGGTGACCGGCGTGTGGCGTCAGTCCTTGGAGAGACTTGTTAAATGATGGCTCCCATCTAACCTCCATCAAGCTTTCGAAGAGACTTTGCGAGACCAGACATAAAAAGGCATTTCCTGATTAGCTGTCAGGAATACTATGTGTCTACAGACATGAATCACATCCCCTGTTTGTACATTCCATTTCACAACAGGAACACAAGACGTACCCACCCAGTCCTTACCAGCTTCGGGGAGAAGGGGGAGCTAACCAGCCTCCCTCCTGTGGGGTGTGGGCACCAAGATGAGAGAAGATTAGGTCTCTGGTTGGTTTGATGGTGTAGACAGCCCAGTCAAGAAACCCAGCTCCATGGTGAGAGGAGAAATAAAAGAGCGGGCTCTGGATTTTCCCCACATACTAGGACTTTTGAATGCCACCTGAATCACTTAACTCAAGGGACATGTCCAGCACTCTATAACCTTTCTGTCAGAATTAGTTAACCTATACTCCCCTTCTCTCCTTTTCCAACCAGATGCTGCCATTTGCCTTTCTAACTTTGCATAATAGGAGGTAGAGCAGCTTCCTGTTCCAGCAGGACTGGAAACTTATCTCAGTTTCATTCTCACTGTATGGTTCCTCCGTTTGTGTAGCCTTGCACTGTTTTCCATCCGGATTTCTGATCCTTTGTTTCCTAGTGACAAGTAGGTATTCTGTACACCTTTACCCATGACTTCCTGTTTGGGATTCCTGTCCTACCATGGGCTGGAAGGAAGCCAGGGGCCAGACTTTCTAAGTCATATTACAGAGGGTGAACTTTACCCCAAAGACCACCAGAAACTCCAAGAAGACAAATAATGGTTCATATGTATTCAGCAGTTACTATATACACTATGTGTAGTTTTCACACTTTGATATTCTCACAATATCCTTCAGAGATGGGTATTCTTTATTACCTTTGTTTTACAGATGAGGAAACTAAGGCTTAGAGAATGTATCAATCAGGAACAGAAACCCAACAGGAAACAGAAAGCCTCTGAGTATTTAAAACAAAAGATATTCAATCTAGGGAACTGGTTCTGCAGGTGATGGAAGAGGTGAGAACCCAGATAGCAATGACGAGGAAACTGAGAGGTTAGCAACAGGAAGCAAAAGAAAAAGGGTTGAGTTATGGAAGCTCAGAGGCCAGCACAGGGTAGAAGCTGGAACCACAGGGGCACCACTGAAAGCAAAGGAGGACACACATGGGCAAGTTCCTGCTTTCCATCATCCAGTATTTACCACTGTCCTTATTGGCTGATCTCACTTGGAAGCCTAAGCGCCTGGGGAGTGTAGTTCCCTATGATACAGAGAAAAGCAGGGAAAGGACTTTGCATTTGTGTGGGTCCCAAAGGGAATCAGGTATGCACATGAAAAGTAGGATAATTTGAGGAGGGTCTATTTACTAAGGGCTTAATTACAAAATTATGTGGGAACAATAGGGGAATCACTAGGGATAGTGCTGTGGATTCTAGGGCTGGCAGCAACAGAACTGCTCCCATCCCTGGGGCCAAGGGGACGTGGGAAAGGAGAGGCTGCTGGAAACTGGAAGGGAAGCAAGCACTGTAGAGCAGGCGACCTGGAGAAGCACAGCAATGTTTTGTGGAGGGCCATGGCCACAGCCCCACAAGGAAGGAAGAGACCTTCTTTCTCTTCTCTTCCCTTCTTCTCATCGGTTGGTTCTCCCATTGGCCAAACCCAAAAGGAAGCCTGAGGGCACAGGAGCCCTTTCAAGGTAGCAACATTTACAATTTCCATTGTAGAGACAAGACACCAAGCTTTGGACAGTTTAGGTGACTTTTCCAAGGTCACAAACACAATTTATAGAGCTGGAAATTGAATCTAGATACATGTGACTCCAAACCCATGTTTGTTAAACGCTATACTAGACTTTTCGCCTAGAGAATAATTTCTTGCTTTAATCTTCAAATCTGGTACTTTAACTCTTTGTCCACCTACCTCATTATAGAGTCCAATTTGCACAGAATCTCAGAACCTTCTACATCATGTGACTATTTCCTGTTATTTGGATTCTGGTCCCCAACATTACCTTGGTTCTCTCTGTCTTAGCAACTGAACATCTGTTTGCCACTTAAGACCATTTGTATTACTAACATTTCCTGCGGAAAAGGAACAGTTCGCACAGTTCATTTCACAATCAAGAGTGTGGCACACACAAGTTATAGGGTTCCCAAGTAGCGAACAAAATGTCACAATATAAAAGTGTTGTCCTGCCAGATGCTAGGTGTCTGCTGGCTAAAACCAACAGGTAGAATGATTCACCTTAAGAAAGAATTTCAAAGATAAAAATATATATATTTCAAGGTATTTGCTTTTGCATTATTTTTAGTCGTGAACTATTAGAAGCAGCACAAATGTCCAACAAAGCAGAATTGCTAGTATGAGTGTCACTCATCAAATACTGAGTGGGGAGAGCTTTAAGCTTCCCATTTCTGCATTCTGATAAAGGTTGAGGGCGTATTTCTGGACAAAGTCCTTAGGGAATGTATTTTCAGTAGGAGGGAACAAAGTGTTAAAAACTCTTGTCCATACTTTTGGCCTTAGGTAAGTGGGGATTAGGCAAGCTGGGAGCTGTTCCCTCTTGTGGGGATTTCCTGACCTGGGAAAGATTAGCCAGACCAGAGGACAGCCTAGAGGATGGAGTAAGTGGTTTGGGGAACTCTGCCAAGGGTCTGAGGGACAAAGCCTTTTCTTTGGGATATAGATAATTTTTTAGAAACATTTTCCAGCTTTATTGAGAAATAATTGACATGCATCACTGTATAAGTTTAAGGCATACAGCATGATGGTTTGACTCGCATATATTGTGAAATGATTTCAGTAAGTTCCGCTAACATCTGTCTTTTTATGTTTTTATGATGTTAATTCATGTTCTTTTATTTCCACTCAAAGAACTCCCTTTAGCATTTCTTGTAAGTCAGGTCTGGTGGTAATAAACTCTCTCAGCTTTTGTTTGTTTGGGAAAGTCTTTATCATACCTCCTTCATTTCTGAAGGACACCTTTGCAGCGTATACAATTCTTGGGTGACGGCTATCTTCTTTCAATGTTTTGAATACGTCATCCCATTCTCTCTTGGCCTGAAAAGTTTCTGTTGAGAAATCTGCCTGTAGTCTTATGTGGGTTCCTTTGTATGTAACCTCCCTCTTTTCTCCCTTTTTTTGGCCGTGCCACTTGGCTTGTGGGATCTTAGTTTCCCTGACCAGGGATTGAACCTGCGCCCTCGGCAGTGAAAGTATGGAGTCCTAACCATTGGACTGCCAAGGAATTCCCCCTCTTTCTTTTCTCTTGATGCTCTTAAAGTTCTTTCTTTGTCTTTGACTTTTGACAATTTAATTACAATGTATCTCAGCATAGCCCTATTCAGATTCAACCTATTTGGGGTCCTTTGGTCCTCATGGATCTGGATGTCCATTTCTCTCCCCAGGTCTGAGAAGTTTTCAGCCATTATTACTTTAAATATACTTTCTGTTCTTTTCTCCAGGAATTCCTGTAATGCAAATATTGTTTCTTTTCATTGGTCCCATAAGTCCCATAGGATTTCTTCACTCATTTTCTTTTTGCTCCTTTGGCCAGGTAATATCCTATCCTCCAGGTCACTGATTCTTTCTTCTGCATGGTCAAGTCTACTTTTGAAACTCTATTGAATTGTTCAGTTCAGTTATTGTATTTTTCAACTCTAGTTTCTGTTTGTTTTTTTACGGTGACTGTTTCCTTGCTGCACTTCTCGTTTTTGTTCATGCATTGTTTTACTAATTTTGTTTAGTTGCTGTCAATATTTTCTCGCAGTTCACTGAACTTTCTTAAGAGGCTTATTCTGAATTCTTTGGCAGTTCATAGGTCTCCATTTCTTTACGGTCAGTTATTGGAGCTTTGTTAGTTTCCTTTGGGGGTACCATATTTACCTGGTTTTTCACGATCCTTGTTCCCTTACATTGGATATCTATGCATTTGAGTAACTGGGCTCCTCTTCCTGACTTTACAGGTCTACGTTGGAAGACACAGTTCTTCACCAGTCCGCTCAGTTTGGCTTTCTGAGTGTACTTACTGATAAAGTCCTTGGGCAGGTTGGTCCTGAAGTCATGGTTTATTTTGGGGCAAGGCAACTGTTTGAGCTCTGAGGGGTGGGGATAAGGGTGTGTGTCACTGGCTGAGAACAGTTGGATAGGACTGCTGGGGGGTAAGTCCTAAGTGAGGCTAAGCGAAGCTCTGCAGTTCCTTGGATTCTTTGCTTGGGCTTACTAGACGGTCAGGACTGGCTACTATATTTGCAGTAGCCGGGGCTATAAATTAGCTTCCCTGCTCTGTCAGGGCAGTAGGATGAGACTCAGGGCCTGGACGGCTCAATTGTTTGGGAACCCGAATCGGGCCAGAGTGTGCACTGAATTCCCTGGTAAGCTGAGGCTACCAGTTTTGCTTTGCAAATGGGGGGAGACATGGGCCGTGCTCTCTGTTCAAGTGTCACTGTACATAGGGCTGTTGAATGTGCTGTGCAGCTTCCTGTGTGCTCTGGATAGGTTCCCTGGTCAGAGAGACTGAGGGCTGTGTTCAGCAATAAGTGGGGGATATGAATTAGATTCCATACCTGGGTGTAGCGGGAGAAGCAGCTCTAAAATTGGTCAAGATCTTTGTTGTCTTAACTCAGGCCAACTCCACCCCAAGTTTCCTGGCTGAGCAGGGTCACTGGCTTTGCTCTGCAAACTATTGGCTCCGGCCTGCCCACCTCTCAGCTTCAGCATTGCTGGGCAGCACAACTTGCTTGAGTTGTCTCCAGCTCTTCTCGTCAGATGGGGTCAGAAGACACTCTCCACAGTGGGTGGGGCTGTGAATCCACTCCTTGCCTGAGAGTGGGCAAACCCAGCTCTAGGGCCAGCAGAACCTCTCATTTGAGGACCCGAATCAGGCAGATCTCCACTCCCGCTGAGTTCCCTGGTCAGAGAGCTCCCTTGACTTGGTTCTGCAGATGAGCGAAGCTTCTAGTTGCGTTTACTACTTGGGGACCACAGGTGTGAACTCGGTCAGCCAACGACCTGTGCTAGCTGTTGTAAGCCCTTCCCTTCTCCATCACAGTCAGATTCCCAGGGGAATCTTGCCCCACAGGTTCTCCTGAAATCCCCATGGGGCGAGATCAGAGTAGGGGTTTCAGCAAAGCCATCCACAATGCTGTGGATGGCTGGTTGACCCCTTGGGTTCTCTTTTCCCACTGCAGGAACTGGAGGTTGCATTGGCCTGGGAGAGGGGCAAGGCAGTCAGTGTGTAGCTGTTTCTCTTACTTTCTAATGCAATCTCTGTTGGTCTCTCTGGTGCAGGGAAGTGTCTCAGCCTCACCCCCATGTTCTAGGATTCTCTCAGTGGTGTCTTGTTCTTGAATAGTTGTTAGTTGTACCTGTGAGGGGGAGTAAGGTCAGGACAACTCATGTTGCCATCTTGGTGATGTCACTCTGGGATATCTTCAGATTGGTAAGACCTAGGGTGTTGAGGAAAAGGGTATGGCTGAGGAGAAAGTGGCCAAGGACCCTTGGTTCTCTTTTAGAATAGTCTCAGAGTAGAGAGATCAAGAGTCCTTATAACTCACATATGTTCCACTCAGCTCACCCCAGATAGGAGTCTGAGGCCAATGCCAGAGCAGTAAGTATTCCTTTGCCCAGAGTGATTCATCCCAAAACTTTCCTAGAGCAGCAGTTCTTAAGTTATGATCCACAGACTCTCAGGGGGTCTCTGGGGTCCTTTCAGAAAGTTTCCAAGCTCAACCATCTTCATAATAATACTATGAGGTTATTTGCATTTTTTACTGAACGACGCAAAAGCAATTGTGGATTAAACTCTTCGGCACCACAATATCAATGAAAGCATTGACTTTATGCCCTAATGCAGCATGGTATTGAAACTGTATTTTTTACCACCATACAGTCATAGTTTTTTAAAAAAGAATCAAGCTCACATAAGAACTTTTTTTAATATGCTGTGTGATGAAATGGCAAGTATAAAGCATTTCTGATGCAAAGCTAAGGACACTGGTGGTCACAAGGAAAAGCGCTTGTGCAAACTGAATGAGTTACAAGCCGAACTAATTGCATTTTTCATGGAGCACAGAAAAATGACAGAATGACTGACAAACTATGGCTATTGAGATTAGAGTGTTTGGCAGACATTCTTCCAAAAATGAATGCAGTGAGTCTCAGTTCAAGGAAAACAACTGATAGCATGTGTTGCTAATGATAAAATTCAAGTTTTTAAGCAAAAAAAAAAACAACTCATTTTTTGGGAAAACTTGTGTTCTCGCTATGAGCTTGAGAGCTTCCCAATACTTCAAGACTTTTCTGATGAACTCGGTGGTGATATGAACAAATGTGATTTTTAAAATACTTTAATAAATTATGTCAACATTAGGAAACTCTGTATGACTCAGTGAACCAATATCTTCCAAATGACCAATGTATGATGTTTCAAAATAATGCATGAGTAAAAGAACGATCCCAAGTACAAGATAGACAAATATATTTTTTATGTGACAGATGTAAAAAGTTTATTGCTATCATTTCAAATTCCACATTACAGCTGATCTTTATAAAATCTGCTTGTTAAGATTTGGATAGGAACAAAGAACATCCACAATTATTTTAAAAGACTTAAAATACTCCTCCCTTTTCCAATCACACGTCTGGATGAGGCTGGACTTTCTTCATATACTTCAACCAAAAGCGTATACTACAAAGACTGAATGCAGAAACAGTTATGAGGAATCCAGATGTCCTTTATTAAGCCAGACTTTAAAGAAATTTGCAGAAATGCAAAACAATGCCAGTTTTGTCACTAACTTTTCCTTTGTTTTGAAAAGTATAGTTACTTTTTCATAAAAATATGTTATTTTCTTTTACATCTTTATTGGAGTATAATTGCTTTACAATGGTGTGTTAGTTTCTGAAAATATGTTATTTATGATGACATGTGATGTCATTATTTTTTTAATGAATAAATATTTTTAAATTTCACAGTTTTAATTTCTACTCTAGCACGTATTGATACCTATAACCTGCACAAACAAAAGCTCTTTGAGGTCCTCAATAATTGTTAAGAGTGTGATGAGGTCACAAAACCAAAGGTTTATTTTATTTTATTTTCTTTAAACCAAAGGTTTGAGTAAATCAACTATACTGCAATTTAAAAGAAAGAGAGAGAGAGAACAAAAAACCCCAGAAAACAAAGCTTTGAGAACTGCTGTGTTAGGGCATTTGGTTGAGCACAGAATGGGGTGGCAGTGGCAGCAGTGTATGGCTGGCTAGTGTTTTAGGGGTTCTCTTCCATCTTCTCTCACACCTTACCTTTTAAAGAATATAATACCAACATTAGAAACTAGACTTGTGAAGATTTTAAAAACATCTTTTATAAAGAAAAAAAAACTTTAGACACAGAGTGCAAACCTGTGTGTGGGACATGACTATAATGGTGTGAGGATGACGTACCAGCAAAGACAGGAAGGGGACCTTGGAAAACGAGAACTGTAATGATGGGATGATGCTTGATGGATTTTCTTTGGTGTTTTTATAATAATATTTTAACAATTAAAAACATTCACATACGCAACAAAAACAACATTTTACCAGGAGATTCAGAAGCAAGAATTCCCTAAATTTTCCCCCAGTTGGTTGTAAAACCAAACTGTCTGTTAAGTTGATGGGGCCAGGAAAGTCCCCACGCTGTTTTGCAAGACAGAAAATTTCAGCTCTTGGATTATGTCGAATACGATGGCTATGAGGCTGTGTTTCTCCTTCACAGTTCTTGAAGGTGGGATGAGGATTGCACAGTAGACTCTTGAGGCTGAGAGTTGAGCTAAATCTCTGAATATCGCTATCGGGAAGGAAGCAGTTAGCACCTGGCTTTGTTTACAGTGCCCTGATCAAGCTCTTCCACTGTGGCCAGGGAGAGATCTGGACCACTTCCACCAAAGGCAGTGAGCAAAGTTACACGAAGCTGGCTGTGCGTGAAATCTCCAGGTGCTACAGTTTTCTGTATACACAGAGGAAAGAACAGGCTGGGCAGGTAACACCACAGGCTACCACTCCAGCAAAGAGCTGGCTGCCCTCTGGCAGTAATACCCGTTGGGGGTGTGGCACTGAGATAGCAAACACCTTGCCCCAAGCTGATAGGGACGCCTGAGCCACGGGAGTGTCAGTTTCAGCGTCCTCTGGGTCAGTCTGCCTTAGGAGAAGAGGTTGCCGATGACGTTTGCTTACAGAAATGACAAGCTTTTTCCTTTCGTTCAACCATTTCATTCATTCATTCAACAAACTGAATGCTTACTAAGAGTTATCTGTTCTACGGTCTAGGAATATAGGACTGAGCAAAACAGGCAAAAATCTCACCCTCAGGGAATTTACGTTCTAGAGGAGAGACAGAGAATCACTAAAATAATTAATCACTGGGTGGTGATAAGAGCCATGGAGAAAGATAAAGCAGGGGAGGGAAAGGGTGAGTTGTGAGAGTAGGGGTAAGGGTCTTAGGGAAGCCTTACCCAGACGGTGAAACACGAGCAAAGACCTATTCCAGGTTATTGTGGAAACTAAAGAAAAAAACAAACAAGAAAACACTTATAAATTTGAGAAAAACTACAACAGAAAGCACCCATTCTCCCATATTAATATTAATATTTTGTTGGTATCCTTTCACACTACTTTCAATGCATGTATGAACATATGCCATTTTTTCAAAGGTGGATGCGTTCCTGCCTGTACAGGCATGGAGTTCTTATTTTCTCACTTTGCAGTACATCCCGAACAGCTTTCCATCTTTGTTCTTAGATCTGTACCACCTCTTCAGCTGGTCACAGAAGATGGGGAAGGGTATAGCATAATGGGGACCAAGGGGTCTCGCCCCAGACCTGTCACTTATGTAAGCTCTCTGTGTCTCAGTTTCTTCATCACTAAGGTAAGGATATAGGATTTAACTCATAAGGTTGTTTCCTCACAGGAAGGAATTAAATGACTCACATGAAATGATGCATGTAAAGCAGACTGTTTTGGTAACTCAGACAAGAGATGGTGGCTTGAACTAGAAGGGTGGCAATGAAGGTGATTAGAAGTGATCTGATTCAAGATACATTTTGAAAATAGAACCCTCCTACACTGTAGGTGGGAATGTAAATTGGTACAACCATTATGGAGAACCAGTATGGAGGTTCCTTAAAAAACTAAATATAGAACTACCATATATGATCCAGCAATCCCACTCCTGGGCATATATTTGGAGAAAACCGTAATTTGAAAAAATACGTGCACCCCAATGTTCATTGCAGCGTAATTTACGATAGCCAAGACATGGAAGCAACCTAAGTGTCCATGGACAGAGGAGTGGATAAAGAAGATGTGGTACATATATACAATGGAATATTACTCAGCCATAAAAAGGAATGAAATAATGCCATTTGCAGCAACATGGATGGCCCTAGAAATTGTCATAGTAAGTGAAGTACGTCAGACAAAGACAAATATCATGTGATATCACTTATATGTGGGATCTAAAAAAATGGTACAAATGAACTTATTTACAAAACAGAAATAGAGTCACAGAGGTAGAAAACAAACTTATGGTTACCAGGGGGGAAAGGGCGGGGAGGGATAACTTGGGAGATTGGGATTGACATATACACACTACTATATATAAAATAAATAACTAATAAGGACCTACTCTATAGCCCAGGGAACTCTACTCAATTCTCTGTAATGACGTATATGGGAAAAGAATCGAAAAAAGAGTAGATATTTGTATATGTATAACTGAATCACTTTGCTGTACACCTGAAACTAACACAACATTGTAAATAAACAACACTCCAATAAAAATTTTTAAATATTAAAAAAAAGAAAAAAATAGAGCTGATGGTGTTTAACTACAGGGCTCTGAGGAAAAGAGGAAAGAATCAAGGGCGATTCCTGGCTTGGGGGATAATGGGAGCATCATTTGCAAGGGGAGGGCCAGGAGAACACATTCGAGGGTGGGTGGGTGGATGGATGGCTCTCATTGGGCCACATTAACTCTATTCTCGTTGCCCTTCATCCCTATTACCGTCACCTTAGTTTAGGCCTTGTCCTCTGAAGACCAGGCAGGCTATGGCAATACCGTGTCCTCCGTAGACCCCCTGATTCCAGCCCCTCCCTTTCAGGGCAACTGGCCTTCTCACTAACTCTCTCCTACGGTTCTCCCGTTTCTTCCTTAATTCTCCCACCCACCACCCCAACCTCTGTTTGCCTAAGTCTAACTCACCTTCCAAGGCCAACTCCAAGTACCACCTTCTTCACAAAAACACCTCTCCTCCTGAATTTTGATACAAATTAGGTACATCATTCATTTGGATTTTAGTATGTTATTCACCCTTTCTGTTAAAAATGTGTTAATTTTCCTTCACTGTTCCCTGAACCCTTCCTGACAAGACCCTTAAAGATGGGGACAGCATCGGGCACTGTGGGTTGCATGTTTGGGGACCTTGGCGAGGCAGGGTGGGGATTAGAAGGGCTCTTAGGGGACAAGAGGGACCCAGAGGGAAACTCCATATACCTCATGGGTATATGGGTAAAGCACCTGCTTTAGTCCCAATTCCACTGAGGGTGCTACTCCTATTTCCAAGGGACAATATCGTCAAGGCTTTTTACTGCTGGTGAATAATTTGAGACCATTTTCTCTGGTGTGTAAACTGTCCAGTCAGAGATGGCCAAAGAGCAGCCTTTGGGATAATCGGCCACTTGGCCTCTATTCCTACCTGCCTGGTTCTGTCCTCAGTCAAGTTCGGCGACTAAACAGAGGCTGGCCCAGCCCCACAGGGCTCATTTTAGGCCATGCCACTGTGTTTATAAAGAGCTCAAGCTGCTCTCCTTAACTGGTCTTGGTCACCTGCCCCTGCCTATTGGTAAGTTGATATAGTTTATCCTCCAGGGCCTAAACAAAGGTCTCCTCCTCATGGGCCTCTCCAGGGCCTGCAATTACTTTGTTCATCCTTTCTTTGGGTCTAACTAGGTATTAAGATTATGCATGCCAGTGTTAAAAGTGCTTCACATCTTGGCTCAAATCGATTTATCTTGGTAGCCAAGGAAGCCAGGAGCAAGGTCCTGGGGCCATCCCACCCGTCTGCTTCTCTTTCTCTTCTCTGAATATGTTTGTTTACAGGTGCATCTTGGCGGAAGTGGGGCCGGGGGCCCTGCAGAGGTGTGGATGGCTGCCAGGGCCCTCTGGAATTCAGGCCCAGGGTGGGGAGCTGCAGGGAGGGAAGCCGTAGAGCAGCCTGGGGCAGCAGGAAGACCCCGAGTTTCTCCCATAGAGCACCAACTCACAACTGCCCTTGAGGCAGCCTGAATAGTGGCCCCCCAAAACAGCCACCCTTAAATGCCTGGAACTTGTGAATGTTACCTTATATGGCAAAAGGGGCTTTGCAGAGGTAATTAATCCCTCCTTTGTGAGGGGGAGATTCCTAGGTGGTCCCTAAATGAAATCATAGGCATCCTTATACAAGGGAGGCAGAGGGGAATTTAATACAGAAAGGAGGGAGACGTTGTGACCACAGAGTCCGAGACTGGAGCGAGGAGGTCACATGATGAGCCACGGGTGGCCGGCAGCCACCGGAAGTTGGAAGAGACAACTATGGGATGCTCTCCTGGAACCTGCAGACACCTTGATTTAAGCCCAGTGAGACTGAGTTCACACTTCTGGTACCCAGAACTGTAAGAGAATAAAGTTGTGTTATTTTAAGATCCCCAGTGGGAAGTGGTTACAACAGCCGTAGGGAATGAATCCAGCCCCTCAGCCCACCTGAATCCTGGGTCCTCTAAGGAGGCTCCTCTTACCTGAGGGTCCAAAGTCATTCAGGACATGGCCTGGGGAGTGTGTGGACTCAGCATGGACACCCCAGGCTGAACAAGGGCCTTTGCTCTAGGACAGCTTTGCTCTACCAGAGGAGGCCCAGCCAGGACCAGATGGAACCTGGGGGGTGAGCCTGAAGGCTGTTGTGTCCCAGGTGGGCTTTGGTTTGTAGCCTTACATCTGAGATGGCCATTTTCTCCCCTGAGCTCCCTCCTTTGTCCTCTGAGAACACAAGGAGGAACTTCTTAGAAAACAGACCAGCTGGCCGGAACTGGCTGCATCGTTTGTGAGGTCTAGTACAAAATGAAAATGAAGAGGCCCTTCTTCCAAACTTTTAAAGAATTTCAAGCTGGTGACAACCATGCATTAAACAAGTTGGGCCTTCTGAGGGCAGGCCCCCGTGCAACCCCTGGAGGGGGCCTCCTGCCTTTGCACTCTGCTCCATCCTCAGGTGGACTTCCACCTCCAACACCATTTTTCTTTCTTGAAACTTTTTAGAAAAGTCATTTCTTTTTAGCTCCTTTTCCCTTTCACGAAGAGGTTCAGCTCTCCAAGTTGTCAGGCCAAAAATAAGGCCTGCCTGCAGAGTGAAATAAAACTCTTTCAGGATCTGACTGATAACTCCAATGTTTTCAAAACAAACAAGAACAGCTATAAAGAATTTATGGGCCCAATAAAATTCCCCAACCAACAGCATCAGCCATGGGACAGAGAGTGTCATTTGAGAGAAACTCTGTAATGCTTTCCTGCAGCTCCGCAGTGGCCCAGAGGCCTGAGGCTGGGCTGGGATGCTTCTCAGAGTGAGCAGGGGAATGGGTGATCCCCAGAGGCTCTTATGGGAAAAGAAGGCTCTGGAAGGTGCCCGTGCCATCACAGGACATACCATTTTTTTTTTTTTTTTTTGCAGTACGCGGGCCTCCCACTGTTGCGGCCTCTCCCGTTGCGGAGCACAGGCTCCGGATGCGCAGGCTCAGCGGCCATGGCTCACGGGCCCAGCCGCTCCACGGCAGGTGGGATCTTCCTGGACTGGGGCACGAACCCGTGTCCCCTGCATTGGCAGGTGGACTCTCAACCACTGCGCCACCAGGGAAGCCCGGACATACCATTTTAAGTGGTTTCTGCAATGGCTGGCCCCAAGCCTGCCTCCTGTCCCTTTCTCCCCAAATCTTATGCTGTTCACTGCTAGGTGGAAAGAAAAGGGAAGCAGGCCCCGGCCTGAGACCCTGTGCTGCACAAGAACTTTCCAGATCAACCTGATTTTTCTCTAGCCGTTCCTGCAATGCATGTCCTGCTACCTGAGCCCTTATGGACTCTGGACTCTTACATAGCACTTGCCTTTAGGTAAAGTTGTTTTCATCCCTGATTCTGGCATCCCAGACTTTGACTGCCTGTTAGGCTGGAAGCTGAGCTCTGAGTTCTCTTTTTGGTAAAATCCATCAGTCAGTCGAGAAGAGACTTAAAAATCTGTTAACCAGTTGGCTGATCAATGTCTCCATGAGGCAACCGCTGGGAAGTAACAGCTTAATTGGCCAATTTTACTTTTAGCTGTGATGGCAGGTGACCTGCAATGACCCAGAGATTGTGCCTTGCTAGCTTACCTTAAGAAATTCAATGATTCCTAGAATATTGTAGCTGAAAGGGCTTCATTTTCCTGATGAAGAAAGGGTTCTAGCTGGTGGCAAGGATTTTCCTGGCCTGGGGAGGTTGTTCCCGCTGCTGGTCTCTCCTCTTGCCCTTACCTCTCTGTGAGGCTATGATGTCAGCAGCTGGAGCCCATGCTTGCCTGGCTCAGGCCTGGGACCACCTCTCTCAGGGAAGCCCAGCATCCACTATGGCAGATGGGGCACCAGCCTTGTCCGAGTAACAGGCTGTCCCTATTCTCAATGTATAGGCTGTTAGAGGAGCCAGGAATCCTGGGAGAGGATGGGAAGGAGCTATGACACACGGGATGAGCTCCGGGGCCGCACCTTGCGCAGGTAGCCCCCCTAAGGCTGCCTGCCAAGAACACACCCCGCTGCGATTTATGAGGTCACACAGCAGGGGATTTCATGGACTGCAGATCCATTTGTGCGAACATGGATTCTCTTTTGAAAGTCAAAGTCCTCTGGGAGGGAGTAAAGTCTCTGTTTGTTGTAGGTTGAAGGCGACTGATCTCTTTGAGCCCAGCTGGGATGAGCTGCACCTGGAGAAGGGGCTCTGTGGTGGGGAAGGGGAATAGGAAGCAAAGTTGAAGAGGGGGATCTTTTATGGTGTGGGTCCCATGTGGATGGGCGCTGACTGAAGCTCGTAGGATAGCGTGAGGTGCTCTATGTTCTGAGGCTCGGAGGCTGAGAGATGAATGATGTTAGAAATAAAAATATCCATTGACTTCAGAAGTCTATCCCGGCTGGCCCTGTTCTCAGGGAAGGAAGAGGAAGCTCCTTGTAGCTGGAGTATTGGAGTCACCATTTCACTGCTTTGACTGCGGTTTCTTGTCCCTTCCATTCAGTTTGCTCATTCTTGCCAATTTTACTCTCCTAAGTGGTACTTCATGTCACTCCCCTGCTCAAGAACATACAATGGCTCCCTTTCACCTGTTGGACCAAATTCATAATTTAAAGTAATCTGGCTTTTAAAGCAATCTGGCTCCGACTTAACCTTAATTTTTGGTCTCTTGGTAGAATGTCAAAGTCAACGTAAATTTCAACAATGATATCTTTCCACATTATAAGAATGGCAACCCTGGACTTCCCTGGTGGCGCAGTTGTTAGGAGTCCGCCTGACAATGCCGGGGACACGGGTTCGATCCCTGGTCTGGGAAGATTCCACGTGCCTCAGAGCAACCAGGCCAGTGAGCCACAACTGCTGAGCCAGTGCTCTAGAGCCTGCAGGCCACAACTGCTGAAGCCCACGCACCGCAACTACTGAGCCTGCGTGCTGCAACTACTGAAGCCCGCACACCTGGAGCCCTTGCTTTGCAACAAGAGAGGCCATCACAATGAGAAGCCTGCGCACCACAACAAAAAAGTAGCCCCTGCTCGTCACAACTAGAGAAAGCCCGCGCTCAGCAACAAAGACCCAACGCAGCCAAAAATAAAAATTAAAAAAAAAAGAATGGTAACCTTAAGGAGGGTGTCATATTTCTAAGACATGTATCATGATCTTTGTGTGCCTTAAAACTTTTACTGTTATAGGTGAATCATTCAAAAATTGTGGAAAACACTGGTTTTCAAAATGAGTTCACCGAACATGAAGAATGTAGTTTTCAAAATATAATAAAAATGCAATCCATTTGAGCAGAAAAATTCTACTTTTCCAAGTATTGCTTTTTCATGTCCACTATTTCTTCACAGTCTCATAGTAACTGTGGATACTCTCTCTCTCTCTCTTTTTTTTTTAGTAAATGAGCCTGAGGCTTGCTGAGGCCTCCCAGCGTGTACGGATAGAGAAGGGAGCAGGACACGATTCCCTATATTCTGATCCATGTTCTTTCCTCTCTTCACACAAGCTCACAACCGTTTGTGGTTTCTGACCAGCACTGTCTGTCTGTCCTTACAAGGTCCTGTTCTGTCATTAAAATGTGAGGTGAGCGGTGATCATTTTATAATGTACAGAAATATTGAATCACTGTGTTGTGTACCAGGAACCAACATGGTGTTGTAGGTCAATTATACTTCAAAAAAGGAACAAGCACACAAGCTAATAAAGAAAGAGATCAGATTTGTGGTGACCAGAGGCGGCGGATGGGAGGACGGGGAATTGGATGAAAGCGGTCAGAAGGTACAAACTTGCAGAAGATAAATAAGTACTAGGGATGTAATGTACAACATGATAAATATAATCAACTCTGTTGTATGTTATACATAAAAGTTGTTAAGAGGGTAAATCCTGAGAGCTCTTATTGCAGGGAAAAGTTTTTTTTCTTTTATTTTGTACCTATATGAGATGAGGGATGTTCACTAAACTTATGGTGGTAATTATTTCATGATGTATGTAAGTCAAATCATTATGCTGTACACCTTAACCTTATACAGTATTGTGTGTCAATTATATATCAATAAAATTGGAAGAAAAAATATGTAAATAAAAAGATGAAATGTGAGATGAAAATGTCAGATCTGCTGGTCTTCAGGCAACAGCTCACGTCTGTCAAAGGCAGCAGTACTCCGGGGCATGTGAGGATGCCCAAGACGCCAGGCCTCACCCTTGTGAGTGTGTAGAGAGTTGGTCTCCAGCCCTAAGTACTACCAGACACGTGGCCTCAATCCCAGAGCATTTGTTACATTTTACATCCTGGGCTTTTAGTCAAGTTGTTCCTCTTCACCAATCCACAAAGTCTGGGCCCAGACCTCCTTTCAAAACTCATTTCCTTTATGAAACAGAGAACGAACCCCACTGAAGGCAACACTTTATTTTTTTTTTGCCTGCGTTGGGTTTTCGTTGCTGCGTGTGGGCTTTTTCTCTAACTGCAGCAAATGGGGGCTACTCTTCGTTGTGGTGTGTGGGCTTCTCATTGCAGTGGCTTCACTTGTGGTTGAGCACGGACTCTAGGTGTGCGGTCTTCAGTAGTTGTGGCATGAGGGCTCAGTAGTTGTGGCTCACTGGCTTAGTTGTTCTACGGCATGTAGGATCTTCCTGGACCAGGGCTCGAACCTGTGTCCCCTGCACTGGCAGGCGGATTCTTAACCACTGCGCCACCAGGGAAGCCCGAAGGCAACACTTTTAAGAAAGTTTCTTAAATCACAAACTTAGAGAGATAGTCAGTGAAGGGTGTAGGAAAAGGGAGAAAGAGAGGAGGAAAAAAGAAAGGCAAAAAAGAGAAGCAAGATGTAAGAACTTAATTTTAACGCCAAGGAGCCTCTTAGAGACTTATGGCCCTGTGAGCCTTTTTAATGAGTCAGCCACTCTTTGACCACAAAGGCAATATAATTTTGTGCACTAACTTTTAAAATCTGGTCACGTGTCATTTATGCAATCAATGGTCCAGTGAACTCATGTTGAAGGTTAATTGCAAGACCTCCTCCAAGAGCTAAATTCCAGGATGGTGCATGTGTGTGGCCATGAAGGAGTGCCACTCACTCGCTGAGGACCTCTGTGGCTGACTTAAGTAGACCCAGGTTCCCAGCCTCGTGGAGGAGCAATATGGAGGCGTTGCTGGCCACTGCCCTCAGGTGAACTCACTGTCTACTGGTCCAGCAGCATAGCTTCATTCTTTTGCACTTAGAAGGCATGTTTGGTGCTTTCGAGCTCCAAATGAACATTCCCACAACCCTCTGAGGGGGCACATTTTGCTTGCTTATGAAGCAATGCTTATACTTGTAGTTTATATTTTTGGAAGATTTATCAGAAATGGAGCCCAGGGTAGTGCCTGGGGTTGGGGAAGGAGTCAGGGCAGCTAAGAAAAGGACACAAAGAGGTTGCACATGAGGATGAAAGAAGAAAGGTGTGCTATGGGTGGGCATCAGGACAAGGCCCATCAGGAGGTCCAGCTGTGGGGTCCCCAACTTTATTTGTGCCCTGGAATCCCTGGCAGCCTGATGAAACCCAGAGGCACTTTCTCAGAATAAATGTTTTAATAATGTATGAAATAAAATTCCTAGGATTCCAAAGTAGACTGCAATGATGTCAAAATACAGTTATCAAAATGCTTCATAGACACATTTGTAATATAAAATGTACGTGATTTTTTTTGCTAATGCATTGAATAAGATCTAGTGGTGGGTCTGGAATTATTTTAGAGGTAGTGATGCTGGTAAATGTTGTTTCGAGATAACAACTTGCAACAACTCCCTATGGATTCGGAAATACCTTTGATTTTTCCCAGTAAAAAAGTTGTAGGGACTTCTATAAGGACTGTGACTGTTGACAACCTTTATAATTAAAGGAAATGCTAAATATCTTTTTGAGGTTTGTGAAAATAAAGTTGTAGTTTTTTCCATCCGACTTCATGAACATGCTGAATTCCCTCTATGGAACACTCGTGGGTCTGTCGGTCCCCAGATGAAGAAACGCTCTGCAGAGGTTCAAAATTACCTGAGCCAACTCGGGGGGGAGAGAAGGATCAGGTCCCTGAACTCTTTACATCATACGAACATCTCGGCTTGATGTTTGCTGATTGCTGTAGTTGGAAGGCTCAGGCAGAGGTTTCTCATTTCATTTTGACGCTGGTTTTATAAACACTATTATTTAAAGGTCATTAAAATGTGCCCGTGGCTCATGAATTGCACACAGCTGAATTCACTAAAAGGATGGTTAATTAAGAAGCTGCCATAGAAGAGGAATGAGGGCTGTCGTGGGCGCATCTGCATGGCATTCAGGAGGCAAGCCTGCTGCTCCTTAAGTGGGTCTCACTGAGCTCATCTCCAGCCACCTTGGTGATGGATGTTTGAATGTTGGCCGCCTCCCAAGAGTGTTTCATCAGGATGTTGCTTCCCTGTGGACACAGACGGGGTGGTAGCCAAGCAACGTCAAAGGGCAACAGGCTCATATTGGGATAATTTTCTTCTCATGTTGTTTTTGCTCTTGCTGTTTTGGTTCTTCCAACTCTTTAAAACACATAACGTCTCAAGTTAGTTCTGCAAACCACCTGGTTCCACGTGCCTATAAATGGTACTGAGAAGAGCGTGGAGCCAGGCAGCGTTCAGTTACGCACAGAAGTCCTGAAGTAAACAACCATGGCTCCAAATTTGCCCAGGCAACTTGCCTCTGCTGACAGTACCGGTGGCACTGAAGGCGATGGAAAGAGGAGACACTTTGCCTCCCTTTAAGAAAACTCCAGAATCTATTGAGTGGATGAGTTCCTCATATATTTTGGATATTAACCCCATATTGGATATGTGGCTTGCAAATATTTTCTCCCGTTCTGTAGGCTCCCTTTCCATTTTGTTGGTTATTTCCTTTGCCGTGCAGAAGCTTTTTAGTTTGATGTAGTCCCACTTGTCAATTTTTGCTTTTGTTGCTTGTGCTTTAAGTGTCATATCCAAAAAATCATTTCCAAGACTCATGTCAAGGAGATTTCCCCCTGTGTTTTCTTCTAGGAGGTTTATGGTTTCAGGTCTTACATATAAGTCTTTAAACCATTTCGAGTTAATTTTTGTGAGTGGAGTAAGATAGGAGTCCAATTTCATTCTTTTCCATGTTGATATCCAATTTTCCCAGCATTATTTATTGAAGAGACTGTCTTTTCTTTATTGAGTATTTTTGGCTCCCTTGTCAAGTATTCATTGAACATACATGCCAGGGTTTATTTCTAGCCTCTCAATTCTGTTCCACTGATCTATTTTCCTGTTTTTATGCCAGTACCGAACTGTTTTGATTACTATAGCTTTGTTGAAATCAGGAAGTGTTATGCCTCCAGCTTTGTTCTTTTTCAGGATCGCTTTGGCTCTTTGGGGTTTTTTATGGTTCTATACAAATTTTATAATCAGTGCACTGTGACCTATAATAAAATCTAACATTTGATTGACCAGAAATAAAGCAGTGTTCTAAGCCTTTATATATTGCCTTATTTAATCCTTTATTTAATATCAAAGAGGTAGACATTATTATTTCTAAAAGAAAATTTACATAAATGACCAAGGTGACAGAGCTGGAACTTGAACCTATGTAGTCAGGGTTAGTGTATTACGGAAGGATTCTTACATTTATGCAAAAATGCTCCTTTCTTTATGTAAAGAGCTGTGTTCCTTGTACTTTTAGTAGCTTGTTTATAGATCATGAACGAAGAGAAAGGCTGAATACAAAGGAGCTTAAAGTTAAAAGTTTAAGAGGGATTGGTCTTCAAATCTGGAGGAAGAGTTTCTTAGGAAGATAATCTGATGTTCAAAATCATTTGCATTTGACTTTTCTAGCAAAGCTCCATGACATAAACACAGGCAAAGTGATGAGCAACCCTTTCCCCCTGCCAGGATGCACTCAGCATTAAGTGGTTTATTTAATGACAGCCACTTTTTATTCAGTAACAAGATGAGCAGCCGAGTTCAGTTTGAAACCTATTTTGAAAGTTTTCTCAGCGATTCCCAAACTACTTTTAAAATCCCAGGGTGGACGCAACTGAGGCACAACGTCATCTTTGTCACCTTTGTCGTCATCATCAGGAGATGCAGTGTTCCTGGAGCCGGTGACGTCTCCTCCTTTAAGGCAGCTGTCTCGTTCATGGGCCCAGGGCCTGTCCAGCTGAATAATTTGTTGCATCGGGCAAAGAGTACTGGCTTTGAGACTGGGATCTGCCTGGTGACTTTGGAGAAATCATTAACCTGTTTGATTCTCATTTCTCTCCATCTGTAAAATGAGACAAGCACAGCCTGAGGTCATTGGAAGGATTGCTTGGAGAAGTACTTGTCTCTTTGTCAATGTTTTATATTGCTTGAGTATCCTCGTGAATCCTGAAGGGCATTGCTCCTTGTAGGAAGTGCTTCTATGAATTCTGTCCCCAGAGGGGACACAGGCTACCAAGCCATAGGCTGTCCTCCTTTTCAGTTACCAGCAAAGCCAACCACCACTTAGCATGAGCATATGAAAATTTGTATCATTTATCGTTAAAGTCTCTGCCATTAGATGGCAAGTACCTTTGGGGCAGAAGCTTTGCTTAAGTCAGTTTTTGTCCCTACTGCCTCCTCCAATGGCTCCTGCAAGTAAAAAGCACTCAGAAAATATGGGCAGCTGGTAACATTTATTGAGCACAAACCATGTACCGGGAACTGTTCCAAGTATTCCACATCGATGAATGCACATGAACTTCACGACAAGCCTTTGAAGTAAGCCTTTTATTATCTCTATTTTATAGGTGAGGAGACAGAGGCAAAGAAAGAGAAGAAGCTCACATAATGTGAAGGCAGGGTTGAAATGCACATGCAGACACTGACCGAGAGTCTGGAATCTAACACGCTCTGCCATGTTGCTTTTTAAAAGCATCTTCAGGATGGGCCCCAGCTGATGGGAAAGAAGAGAGGACTTCAGCAGTCTTCCAACCATGTCCACACCCCTTTTGCCTTCTGTACTGGGTGGAATAATGTCTCCCCCCATTAAATTCATGTCCACCCAGAACCCCAGAATGGAAATAGGATCTTTGCAGATGTAATTAATTAAGATGAGGTCATACTGGTTTAGGGTGGGCCTTAAATCCAGTATGATTTGTGTTCTTAGAGGAAGAGGGAAATTTGGACACAGACATGTCCCCAGGAAGAAGGCATGTAAGACAGCGGCAGAGATTGGAATGGAGCTTCAACAAGCCCAGGAATGCCAAGGGTTGCCAGCAAACCACAGGGAGCCAGGAGAGGGGCCTGGAACAGATTCTCCCTCGGAGCCCGCAGAAGGAATCAACCTGGCTGACATCTTGATTTCAGACTTCCGGCCCCCGTAACTGGAGAAATACATTTCTCTTGCTTGAAGCTACGCAACCTGTGATACTTTGTTATAGCAGCCCTAGGAAACCAATATACCCTCTTCCTCCCTGTTCTCTGTTTTCCAGTGAAGTGAAGGAAAGCACTGCACAGATGACTCAAAAAAACCTAAGGATCTGAGGCTTTGGGGGGTTTAGTTTGCATTAGCTCATTTCCTCTTTCACTGATTAAACCTCACAGAAAACCAGCCCACTCAGATTAAAAAAGAGTGAGATTGCCCCATGGGCCATTATCTCTTGGTAAAGTAAAACCAGTCCCCAAAGATGGACTGCTTGGGCAGCCCATCTTCAACCAATAATGTTGCAAAGTGCAAAGGTACCCTTCCTTCTGCCTCTTTTCTGGGGGAGCGTGGGGCTGAGTAGGAGCTGGAGAGAGGTCATCCCGGACTAAGAATTTGAATGGGTCTGTGAAAAAAGAGAGAACTATAATTTCAAACGTCTGCTCTGTTGCTTAGAGGTGGAGTCCTGGCTCAAATGGCCTGTTCGGCAAATCATCTGACTGACTGTAAGCAGAGTTATGGGCTGGAGTCTGGGTTTAGGAAGAAGCTGGAGGTTGCTCAATTTCTTGGCATGACTGAGAATAAGACATTTAAAGATTGTCGAGGAGCACATGAGACAAGGGAGGCCCAGATTCTACCCAGAGAGGCCACCCTGCAGAAGACCTTGGACAGTGGGCTTGACCAGTGTCTTTTAAGAAGAGGCACGGTTGATGTTCAATTTTAAGCTGGGCTGTGTGAGACTATGATGTAACTGCCCAATCTGGTTGCATCAAACCATCAGAAAAAGTTTCCTGAATATGCAGCCCTGTATTAATTGTTCTTTGGGGAAAAGAAGGAAGTAGCCTCAAAGGCACAATGGGGAGATATTATACAGAAGAGATGCGCAGGAGGGGAAACATGGAAGAAGGAACAGAATTCAGAGAAGCCAGGAACCATAAACCTTTCTGACCACTCACCTACCCCCATCTCATCCCACTGTGAGCTTGGAGTTGATGTCCATCTCGAATAAATCGTAAAGGCCAGCAAGCTAGGGGACTGGCAAACCCATGGTCTGGCTGCTGACATCTAGGTCTCACTGTAATGAGGGCAACTATGGAAAAGTGCGCTGGGGACACGAAGGCTTATGGAACCTAACCTATCTCCTAAGAGCTGACAATACTGAGAGGCAAAGTCCTAACTATAGTAGGAATGCCTTAATAGGAGAAGAAACGTGGAGCTTCATAACTTCAGAAAGAAGACTGAAAGAGAAAAAGAAGAAAAAAGAGCACTTCCTGCCAGAGTGATCAAGGAAGCAAAGTGAGATATGTGAGCTAAAATACAGACAGGTAGAATAGAGGGGTGTGTGTGTGTATGTGTGTGTGTCCATCCTCCAGGCGGGCCACAGAGAACATTGTTCACACAGGATATAATGTGAATGGTGCCCCACGGAGTTGTGCCATGAGCAGTTCTCTTCCAGGTATAGCTCCTGGTATGCATCAAAAGGTGCAGAGGGAGCTATGTGAGGGAGTTCAAGTCTTGCAGTTATGCTCTTCCTGGTAAAGGAGTGAAGGAGCAGTGATGTGGTGGGCTGGTAACTTGAAGAGCATGAAAAATATTTTTGAGAAAAAATCTGGGGACATTAAAAAAGAAAGCTTATATAAGCACTGCAGAATGCGGGATGTAGGAGGAATTCCAACGGACCTGGAGTGGGAAGAAAAGGATCAAGACTTGAACATTTCCTAGAGGGGTCCTTAGGGTCCGTACTAGTTTCCTATGGCTGCTATAAAAAATGGCCACAAACTTAGCTTGTTGGCTTAAATAACAAAAATATATTCTTTCCCTGTTCAGGAAATACAAAATCTGTTTTCCTGGGCCTAGACCATGGTGTCTGCAGGGTCATGCTCCCTCCCGAAGCTCTAACGGGGAATCTGTTCTTTGTCTTTTATGGATTCTGGTGGCTGCCAACATTCCTTGGTTTGTGGCCACGTCACTCCAGTCTCTGTCTGCGGTCTCATTGCCCCCTCCTCTTCTGTCTGTGGGTAGTAAGATCTCCCTCTGCCTCCCTCTTAGAAGGATACTTGTGATTGCATTTAAGGCCCACACAGATAATCCAGAATAATATCTCCACCCCAACATCCTTGACTTAATCACATCTGCAAAGATCCTTTTTTTGCCACAGATGTTAACAATTACAGGTTCCAGGGATGAGGACCTGATGTCTTTGGGAGTCATTATTAAGCCTATTATAGGGCCTTTTGAGGCAGGGGGAGCAGGAAAGTGAAAGCCAGGGAAAGAGATGGAAAAGGCACTTGGACTTGGTATCTAGGCTGAGCGGAAGCCACTGGAAACAAAGCCTCCACAAAGGACTGTATATGAGGGCTCAGGTAGGCAACATCGTACAGGCCAGCCCCCTGGGCATGTGGAACTGTGGTCATCCTACCTTTTTTGAATTCCTTGAAGAGCTGTTTTCTCTAAATTCTTTGCCAGTTTCACTAGTATTGCAAAAAGGAGAGGAAGATGCAGAAAAAGCAGCCCTCTTTGGTCATAAATTTGAAAAGCTTAGCTACAAATGTAGTGTGAAATTGTCTGAAATTCCTGGCAGCAGGCATGAGTCACATATGACTGTCTGACATTTACAGAACATTCTTCACAGCAGTTCCTAGATTTTGTTAAGAGAGAGATATTGACTTTGTTGGATGGCAGAATCAGTATCCAAAGACCTTTTTGTTACAGCAATGGGTCAAATCCAAGAAGATGAAATGTTATAGGCATAGATTAAAGGCCATGTACTTGGCCCAGGGAGCCAGCTGAACAAATTATACAAGAAGGAGGAGACAGGGTTTCCCTGGTGGCACAGTGGTTGGGAGTCCGCCTGCCGATGCAGGGGACATGGGTTCGTGCCCCCGTCCGGGAAGATCCCACATGCCGCGGAGCGGCTGGGCCCGTGCGCCATGGCCGCTGAGCCTGCGCGTCCGGAGCCTGTGCTCCGCAACGGGAGGGGCCACAGCAGTGAGAGGCCCGCGTACCGCAAAAAAAAAAAAAAAAAAAAAAAAAAAAGGAGGAGACATGGATGAACTGCAGTACACATATATACTTGTTATCAGTAGTAATAAGCTGAATCAAGAAATTGTGATGAGGGGGATTTAGAAAACGTGATGCCTAAAAAGCCAGTGTGATCTTGGGCTATATTAATAGAAAAATAGAAACTAAAACAGGGAAGGTAATTCCAAAATTGCCAGAGGGAGAACCAATTAATCGAGTAGTCAAATCCATTGGGTTGGAGAATATTCTCGAATCTGGAGTCAACACTGTTTCTGGAAACACACATGCGATCTTATAACGGCTTTAGCCAGCTGATATTGAAGAGGAATAATGCTGGTGAGAAGCTGAAAATAAACTTGAAGAGATGGGTGGATTCAGGATAGACTGGGGAGGAAAATATTCCAAAGAGGAAAATAGCTTATAGTGATCTTTGAAAGCTCACCAGCTTGTTAAAGTATTTGTACAGTAAATATACATTACCTTTGCTACTAAATCTAGATTAACTTAAATTGAAACAATGAAGCAATAGTTGGTTTCTGTGCTATACTGGAATCCGGAATTTAGTGGGCACCAGGCAGGAAAATTGGAAGACGTCTGTAGAAGAATGGCTAGTATTGTGCAAGTTTTCAAAACCATATGATGAAGACTGGAGAAGGATTGGCTATATTTAACTTGGAAGGAAAAAGCATTAATTATTGGAAAGGCCACTTTTTGGAAGAGAAAATCCTCTTATTCTGGGTGACCTAAGCAACACAGAGAAGACTTTAGAATTAAATTATAAAGAATAAAGGATAAACTTTCTAATAGTTTCTTGGAGAATTGTGCCTCCATTTATTTAAGTAGAGCTTTGAAGCTTTGATTATTGGAAAGGTGGTTAGGTTACATTAAAGTGACTGTGTATCCTAAGGTTCTATGGCAGATACTGTGGAGTGTTACACAATGCCATACTGCCTTCTTCTCTGGCAGCATGTTCAGGGAAGAAAGACTCATCCCCAGCTCAGGGGGCAGTGGGGGGCCGTGGTGGTCAGAGCAGGATACACCCTGACTGGTCTCAGTTGAGTATGTAATCCTAATTCCCATAACCACTGATTAATTTAGTGTCGGGCACAATGACTAGTTATGGCCAATAAGACCTATGACGAAGTCAACTGACATAATTTCTGAGAAGGATTTTGCTCCCTGATAAAGAGAGGGAGGGTGAGGAGACCTGCCTTTTTTTGTTGTCTTTAATGTGATTATACAAGAATATATATATATATATATATATATACACACACACACACAAGAATACATATATAAGTATGTTGCAATCAGAAGTGCCCCTCATCAGACCTAAATAAAAACAAAACAAAACAAAACAAACACTACACACACAAAAAACTCCACAAACCCAAATCACCAAACTCTGAGTACATATTTCATTTTGTGAGATAATCAAAGATCTTTATTTCTTAAGCCACTGTTTGTTGGGTGTTCATCACTGCAGCCAGATGCATGCTAACCCAGTTAAACCCCATGAGTCTAAGAAAATCTTTAAGTTTGCAGTGGCATAATATATTTAATATACAAAGATAGATGTAAAGAAGTTGATGCAAGTCGAATGTTTTTTTAATAATTAAAAAAAATTTTATTTATTTTTGGCTGCGTTGGGTCTTCGTTGCTGCACACGGGCTTTCTCTAGCTGTGGCGAGCGGGGGCTACTCTTCATTGTGGAGCACGGGCTCTAGGCCTGTGGGCTTCAGTAGTTGCAGAGCATGGGCTCAGTAGTTGTGGTTCTCGGGCTCTAGAGCATGGGCTAAGTAGTTGTGGCACACGGGTTTAGTTGTTCTGTGACATGTGGGATCTTCCAGGACCAGGGATCGAACCCACGTCCCCTGCATTGGCAGGAGGATTCTTAACCGCTGTGCCACCAGGGAAGTCCATTTGAAAATTATTTTGAATGCACAAATGAAATTATTATCCAGAAAGCATCTTGAATATTGAGTTCCATTCTAGGCCTTACCTTGAAAGATGAAGCTAGAGGTTTCCTGGAGGAAAACAACCAGGATGTTGGAGAACCTGGAACTTATATGAAAAGGGGATTAGGAAAGGTTAGCCTAAAAAGAGAAACCTGGTGTTTTGGTGGTTGGTGGTGGAAGGGAGTGGTATTTGAAAGTTTTTCATGTAGAACAAAGCTGAAATGTATTTATTATGGCCCTTAAGGCAGAACTAGGTCCAGTGGTAGAAAGTCAGGGAGGTAAATTCCAGTTTATCATAAAGAAAACCTTTCTAAGAACTAGAGCAAACAGCAATAAACTGGGGGCGTCATGAAATTGTGGGGTCCCGGGCCTGGTCAAGCAGAAACTGGCTGCCATGTTCAAGGGGAATTCTCACCTTCAGTAGGTGTTGGACTAGATGATTCTAGAAAGTGCTTAGAAACAGAGTGCTCTTCATTACCACAATTTTACAAATGAGGAAACTAAGGATTACTGAGGAGAAGTGAGGTGTCCAGCTCTCATAGCCAGTTAGATGCCAAGATAGGGCTAGAGAGTAGGTGGAGTACAGGGCTGGAATGATGTCGCAAACCTTTGAGGATGCAGGGCTGGCTCTTCGAGCACTTTGGGGACTTTGGAGTTTGGACGTTGCAAGACTTTGCACTTTGTTTCAGACATTTGAGGTAGCGGGGCTCCTGAGCTTTGTAGACTTGTGATGGAAATTCAGGAAGCTGCCCTGAAAGACTTCAGGCCATCGTAAAGAAAGGTGCTTAAGCAGAGGTGATATCAGAACATGATACCACTGGTGTTGATCAGTCAGAAGGAACCTGACTGGGGAGTGGGGTGGAGGTCTGGCCCCTGAATCAGCCCTGCCAAGGCCGTGTGGACCCAGAAGTAGAAAAATGTCCTTCTGGTGCCACTCCTGGGACAATACCTCACCCTCACTTGAGTCAAGCCTAGCTGCAGAGGGGGTTTAGAGAGCCTCCGGGCAGCCACACTGGTACAGGTTGGAGGCTCCAAGGAGCCTCTGAACTCTGCATGTAGATTGATTGAAGTGTGCTTTGGGAATAGCTCCTGTTGGGGGGGCGGTGCGGGAAGTCAGATTGGGCAAAGGGAGAAGTGGAGCTGTACAGAGGCCTTAGCTGGTCCTGCAGAGAGCTCTAGAGCATCTGCGGGGATGGCCCTGCAGAGCTGTCCCAACTGAGGCTGGGGGGACAGGGCTTTGTATCCCATAAAGACCAGTCTCAGGATGCAGGCTGTCTGCAGAGGAGAGACCACATCCTTTGGCAGAAGGCAGTTCCTGAAGAGGGAGTTGGCTGTGAGCTATCAGTAGCCAACAGTCTCTGCAGTTGGGGAAATGAGTGTGTGGGCCCTGAAGGAGGACGCTGGGTGGCACAGCATGGCATTGCCAAAGGGAACCACTCCCTTCCTGCAGCTGAATGCTTTGGCAGGCTGCCAGGAAAAACACTTCCATTTCCTCTGGGGAGAACTCTTCTGGCATATGATGAGGTCCCTGTGGCCAAATTAATGCTCCAAAGCAACAGATTCTATCTGGGGAAGGAAGAGGAGACACGAGGAGCATCTGGTGGGACCGGCTTCTTTCCCCTGCACCCACCCCGAACAGCTTTGCTGGGGCTCAGGCATGTCCCCATGGGATGCTTCATCCAAGCTGTCCACCCTGGCACCTCGAAGGTGCCCCAGGCAGGTGGTGGCGGCCGTAAGAAGGGGACACTCTCAGAAGGAAACACCACTGTGTTATCAAAGCTGGTCAAGGTTTGAGTCATTTATTTTGACAATCTGGTGATTCCCCAGCCAAAAGATGTACGTCAGACCTGATGACTGGACACGCCCAGGATGTATATACATCCTCTGGGAAAGAAAAACCCACAATCAGGATGCTTCTGGTGTCCTTGACTAGGTGGGATGGTCATGGCCAGGATGTGGCCTCTAGGCTGCTTCAGGCTTCGTGGAGTCTCTCAGCCAACTCCACTCGGCCCGACACAATTTAACCTTGAATTGCACAGTGTGCTGTGCTGTCCCTGAACCATATGGCTGGGACTGCATCCCTCATCATCTGTAAACTCTGCGTTACATAAGTGGCACCTCATGCTTCTTTGCATCTGCCCGGCACCTAACACCCCTTAGGAGACTGATTTCAAACTCCGTTAGCAGACTTTCTGTTTCCATATCCCCTCTCTCCCACACAGGGTGGTTATTACGAGTTGGAAGGAAACAGATTTTGTTGTCTCTAAGTAGAGTGATGGGAAAATAAGCGCAAAATTCCCCCACCTCTTTTCTGAGGGGTAGCTACTAGAAGTGAGGGGAATTGAGACCTGTGGCTTGTTTGTGGCGGGAGAGGCTGGGCTTGATCAGAATTTCCTGTCTGCCGGGCCTTGGGGACTGGGGCAGAAATAAGGATCAGCGTCACTCACTGGGCTGCATAAACCCACCTTCATGTCATATGAACCAAGCAGCTCTGTGAAGTAGGGTCTATTAGGTTTTTGTTTTTGTTTTTTGTGGTACGCGGGCCTCTCACTGTTGTGGCCTCTCCCGTTGCAGAGCACAGGCTCCGGACACTCAGGCTCAGCGGCCATGGCTCACAGGCCCAGCTGCTCCGCGGCACATGGGATCTTCCCGGACCAGGACACGAACCCATGTCCCCTGCATTGGCAGGCGGACTCTCAACCACTGCGCCACCAGGGAAGGCCTATTATGTTTTATTTTACAGATGAGTAAAGTGAGGCACAGAGAACTTGAGGTTATGCAGCTGGTGAGGGGTGGAGCTTGGGTTGGCCCATGGCCCCAAACCTGTGCTCAGAGCCATGGTCCTGCACAGGGAGGGGTCGGGACCACTGGTCAGTGACCTGATGGAGCAATGGGTTAGTTCCTGGGTGGTCGGCTGAACTACTGATATGCAGGCAAAAAGGGCAGTGGAAGGAAGGCACCAAAGGACTAACTCTTGGGAATAAGTGAAATCAGTTTATGAAATGAGCACAAGCTGGAAGGGAATAAGACAAGACAACTTAATTCTTTCTTACCCTCCTTGGGAAACTAATAGTATGTTCCCTACCCTGGAGGAAATCTCAGACAGTACTCACTGCTTTTCCAGAAAATTTTAGATTTCAAAAAGTGAAATCCAGTGCAATGTGTGAACTCTAAATTTCACTTGGTTGAGAGCACCCTCTTTTTCCCTGGTGTATTATATTTTCCCACAGTTCTGGAGGCTACAAGTTCCAGATCAAGGTGCCAGCAGGTTCTGTTCCTGGTCAGGCCCACTTTCTGATTTGCAGACAACCACCTTCTCACTGCATCACACATAGCAGAGAGAAAGAGAGAAGAAAGAGAGAGAGAGAGAGCTCTAATGTCTCTTCATCTTCTTTCAAAAGGCACTAATCTCATCATAGGGACCCCAGCCACATGACCTCATCTGAACCTAATTACTTTACAAAGGCCCCACCTCCAAATACTATTACATTGGGGGTTAAGGCTTCGACATTTGAGTTTGGGAGAGAACATGAACATTCAGTCCATAACAGTAACACTCTATTATAAGATAGTTATTGACAAATATGAGAAAGACAACAACACTAGAAATGGAGGTTTATTCAGCAAACATCTGTTGTCTGCCTATAGGTGCAGAGGGTGGGAGGCTGGCAGTGGAGATTTAAGGAGAAAGGATCCAAAGATGAACTTGATGTTGTTCCCTCACCCAAGGCTTTCCTGCTCCTGATTTCATCATTTCTGAAAATCCACTGCTACAGGTTTGCTCCGACATCAAAGCTTTTGTGTCGCCCTTGCTCTAGTGCCCATATCCTAGGGAGAGGTTCCTTGTTAAGGCCTGATCAGCATGGCAGCTCGGTTTCCCAGGTTAGCCAAGCCTCCAGCAGCTCCTTGGGGTAGGGATGGGGGGCTCATTTAAATGTCAGCTCCAGTCCAGCCCCTCTTTGTCTGCCTTGGTCAAGTTTCACGCCTTCATCAGCTTCAGCTGGGATTGTCATTGCACACCCTGGCAGCCTTAGTTTTGCAGCTAGAATAACCCGTCTGTATTTGTGAGGGTCCCAGCAGGAAGCAGAGTTCCATTCTGCTGGTACAGCGGAAGAACTTCAAGGAAGGAAGTATTTACGGAAGTGGAATCGGGGCCAGAGCACAGGCAGGAGTTGTGGGCAAGGAGATTAGCATGGGAGGGGGACATCTTCTAGGCCTAAAAGGAAAAAAAAAATACGGAAGGGAGGCCCTGAAGCTGTCGAAGAGAGAGTGGCCCTGCAGAAACCATGTTTGGCACATATAGCAAAGGCTTTTGTGTTCCTGTCACATCCCCTCAACCTCCCTGCGACTTCAGCTGCAGCTGTGGTCTCACCCTGACAGCTCTGCACCAGAGCGAGGCGAGTGTCCTGATTCATTTCTAAGGGCCTTCTCTGAAGTTGCACCTGCTTGGTTTGCTTGAAAGTGCAGCAGGAAAGGACGGGGTGCTGCTGCCCCGGGGCACCCAGCAAACTGGGTGGAGCACGGGAGACTCCACCCTCTGGCAGAAATCCCAGAGGCATCCCGTACCTTTCTCAGAGGTCCCCGAAGAGGCACATTGCGGTTACTCCCAGCGGGGATCTCAATCACACTCTCCGTTTGTTTTTCTCCCTCCCCTGGCCGACCCTCCCTGCCCCTTCACTCCTGCAATCTCCTTCCAAATGAATTTCTAGAACCCAAGTCCTTGCCTCAGGCTTTGCTTGCACACCAGCTCATCCAAGGTGTGGAGAGTCACAGCCACAACCAGAAGAGCTGCCCTGAATCAGGAAGAGCTTCAGGAGGAAATACCCCAACCTCTCTTTTCTCTTCTGTAAACTCCTGCTGGTGCCTCCTATTAGCTCAGTCAGCTAGAAACCAGCAAACAAGGGAGCCTGGAGGTGCAGTTTGGGTGTTAGCCTTTCAGGACAGAGCAGGGCAGGGAAAGGGAGGAAATGCATCTGGTGGGGCAAGCAGAGAATAATCGGTAGATATTTTAAAACACAAAGCTTGCCATGTCACTCCTTTACTAACAATGATAATAACAATAGTAATAATGCAAATGAATGGCTTCGCTTAAGACTTCATGTGCTAGGGATTTTACATTGATGATGTTATTCAATCTACACAACTGCCCTGTGAGGTAGATAAAATTCTCATTTCACAATGAGGAAGTTGAGGCACAGTGATTCAATCAATTCATCTAAGGCCATGCCCCTAGGATGAGCAGATCGGGGCAGTCTGATTTGACTCCATGACCTTCACAGTTAAGTTTAAATTCCTTAGTGTAGAGTTGGGGCTCTACCTTCAGTCTTATGACTTATCTTCTTCCAGACTCCTACATTTAGACCAATCCTAGGCCATCCCAAACTACCTGATATTTCCTAAGTGTGACCTGAGTCATCTGTCCCCCTTGTTAGCGGGCTTCAGTGGGCCTTCGAGTCTCAGCTCAAGTATGACCTCCTGCTGGATTCTTCCATCCCTGCCCTGCCCCCTGTGCACCCACCCACCTTCTCTGTTCTTCCATGGCTCTCAGGACCCAGCCCACGTGGCATTCATGGGACTGAACAGAGATTTGATTTGCTGGTTTGTCTCTCCCCACACTGTGAGCTCTTGAAACGATTGCACCTGGATCTGTTTTTATTTCTATCCACAGTACCTAGCACAGAACCTGGCGTGTTTTAAGTATTCAGCAAATGTTGGTAAGGGGGCAGAGAAGAGGGCCAGGTCTGGAACCTGGGGCATTGCCAGTAAGACAGACTGATTAGGGAGGCCCAATCTTGGGCAGCTGAGAGCAGCATCCGTGAAAACCAAGGTGGTTGCAGGTACAAAAATCCCCTTTCCTTCTCATAGAGTCAAGGTCTTGACCCACACGCGGTGTTCATGCACTGGGATCGTGTCCTGCGGATCAGGGAGGTTGTAGTGGACACAGGGCTTGGGTTTTGTTTCTGATCTGGATGAAGGTGTAAGTTGTAAAGCCTGTTTTAGGAGGGTTGATGTGAAGGTCAACAGGGACAGGCGTGTGAAAGCTCTCTGGGAGGTCTAAGCGATCACGGCTCTCAAGATGTCAGCAGTGCAGAGGGTGTGTGCCCAGCGGCAAAACTTTCCCAGAGAAGGTGGGCCCCTCTGGGAGCTGCACTCGCTCACTCCACGCTTCCCACTCTTTCAAGCAGTGCTTCGAGCCATCTAGGGATTTAAACTTTTTAAATGAAATATATATAGGATTCAAGCCTTCACAGGGATTCCCTTGAAGTTGCTATTTCCTATCACAGTTTACTTGCTTTCACCACCCCATACTTGCCTACTTTTAACTTAAAGGTGAATGAAAATTCATTTTCTTTCAGTCTTAAAAGTTTTCCACGCCCTTTGTTATTCTTGATACCCCAGGGTGTGCAAAATCGGATTTCACACTTTGTTGCAGACCTTGCTGATTGCATTGGGCATTCGTGTAAAGCATTGCGCTGACTTTCCTCTGGTGCTCATTTGGAAGAAACCGCGTCCCACGGTTGAGGTGCAAACTTCTCCCTCCGGCAACCAAGAAATCAGTGCAGGGTGTTATTTCTTCTGCCTCTCCTCGTGTTATTATCCAGTCGTGACAAACTGATGGATTTGCCTCTGAAACCATCTAGAGCATTTTCTCTTTCTTCATTTGACTTTGAAAGATCAGATAGCCAGAGGGGGTAAGAAAGTTGCCCAAGGTCCTGTAATGAGTAAATAACCAAGGTGGGGCTGGAAGCCAGTTCTTAGGATTCCTCATCTAGTTGCTTCTGCCATTCCTCATTTAATTTCTCATTCCATTATGCTGTCACCCATAGACTTCTTATGACCGATGATTCCTGTTATGAGCTGACTTGTATTCCCCCCAAATTCTTATGTTGAAGTTCTAGCCCCCAGTACCTCAGAATATGACTGTATTTGGAGGCAGATTCTTTAAAGAGGTAATTAAGTTAAAATAAGGTCATTAGAATGGGCCCTAATCCAATATGACTGATGTCCTCATAAGAAGAGGAAATTAGGACACAGACACACACACAGGGAAGACCATGTGAAGACACAGGGAGAAGATGGCCATCTACAAGTCAAAGAGAGAGGCCTCAGAAGAAATCAGCCCTACCGAACCCTTGAGCTTGAACTTTCAGCTTCCAGGACTGTGAGAAGATGAATTTCTGTTGTTTAAACCACCCAGTCTGTAGTACTTCGTTATGGCAGCTCTAAGAACTAATATAATTCCTTATAAAAAGTTAATTGAGGGACTTCGCCGTCGGTCCAGTGGTTAAGACTCCATGCTTCCAGTGCAGGGGGCACGGGTTCGATCCCTGGTCGGGGAACTAAGATCCCACATGCTGCGTGGCGTGGCCAAAAAAGAAAAAAATAATAAAAGTAAAAAATAGGGTTTCCCCATTGGCGCAGTGGTAAAGAATCCGCCTGCCAATGCAGGGGACACGGGTTTGAGCGCTGGGCCGGGAAGATCCCACATGCCGTGGAGCAACTAAGCCCGTGTGCCACAACTACTGAGCCTGCATTCTAGAGCCCATGAGCCACAACTACTGAACCCATGTGCCACAACTACTGAAGCCCACGCACCTAGAGCCTGTGCTCCGCAACAAGAGAAGACACCTTAATGAGAGGCTTGTGCACCGCAACAAAGAGTAGCCCCCGCTCGCTGATTGACATATATACACTAATATGTATAAAATGGATAACTAATAAGAACCTGCTGTATAAAATAAAATAAAATTCAAAAATTCAAAAAAAAGAAGAAAGAAAACCTGTGCACAACAACGAAGACCCAACATAGCCATAAATAAATAATTAATTAAAAAATTTAAAATAAATAAATAAATTGAGGGAAAAAAAAGGAAAAGCAAAAAAAAGAAGATAAAAAAACTTCAGCTCTCTGTCTTCTATCATTAACCCTACCCATGGAGTCAACAAATAAATAGAATAAAAATGATACATTTCTTTGATTAAAAAGCAAATTTTTATATATGTGAAATAGGTATATTAGGATAGAGAAAAGGAATGGAAATTTGGTACAGTGAATATCTTTTTTTTTTTTAACTTGTAATTGGGGTGGGAATTAACAGCTAGTAATTTTTCAGCATTCCTAACTCTAGATATTTTTTGATTAAAGTAGGCAATCTGACTTGCTTCTCTAGTAAGAAATACCATTTTTTTAACTACCATGTAGGAAACTGTCTCCTTACCCCAGACAAAGAAATAGTCACTCTCTACTTCCTGAAAACGTGAGCTTCAGCCGTGCAGATAATGTTCAAAAATCTTTCCTAATTGTCCCAACCCTGACTTCTTTGGAAAGAAACCCAAAAATTTCTTGTCAAAAGAACCAGAAAGTAAAAACATACTGTTGTTAACACAAAAAGCAAGATGAAGTTTATTGGGAAAACTCTCCTCCCAGGAATGGAAAGTTTCTGGGCGAGCACCCAAGCACAGCAGTGCCCATGACCAGTATTGTTTTATTTTCAGAGATATCACAAGTCAGAATTTCCATGTTTGTGATGCATTCTTTGTCTTCATTACATGCATTATAGTTTATTCCAACAGGTGAGAGCACTCCAGAGACTGCTAAGGAGAGAGGGGCAATTTCAGATTTATGACAACCGACTCACATAAGGCGTTTGGACTAGAAGATGACATCATTGAACTGTTAGCGTAGAGTTTACAAAATCCTGAAAACGGCCTTGAGCTCAAGAGGAAAATGAGTCCAGTCCACAAGTCATCGCTGCCTCTCGTATTTGTCTTCTCCTTTCTTCCTTCTCTCTTCCTCTTCCTCTCTTGGCTTCTAGGAAGAGCGTGGGTGACCCAGAAGAGGACACCTAACATTTTAACAAGAAATACTGCGTCTGAAGTCTTGGATTCACGTGGTCCTGGTCGACATCCATTGGCAAGTCTGATGGGAGGCTGGGGAAACGCTGTCAGGGGAGGGAAGGAAGAGGGATGGTTTGGAGCTAACTGTGCATTAGAGGTGCCTTCTCACTGCCAGGCTGGCAGCTGGGATGGTGGGAAAGGTGGCAGTCTCTCCCTCCAATGCCCTAGAGGTGCCTCCAGGCCTCCTATTTGGTGGGGACTCGGCAGTTCTTGAGTCCCAGCTTCTACTTCCTGGGGCTCTGGGGCTCCTGAGAGAAGAGAAGGTGCTGGGGTAGACAGGTATGTGGACACAGTGCACACAAGTAGAGTGGATGACCCACAGAACTGCTTGCATTTGTCCTTTGTACCTTCCTTTCCCCCAACTTCTTCTTCCCTCAGTTATTCTTCTCTGGTCCCTCAGATGCATCACTTGCCCACGAGTCCAGCCAGAGGCTGCATTTAGCATCACTCAGAGACTTCCTGACTGAGGGGCTTGGGGGATCATTTCATCTCTTTCAGCCCTAACTTCAGAACCTAGAGAGGGAGATAACCATATCTTGACTGCTTCGTAAGGCTTTTTGAGGGTTAAATTGAGACAGCAGATTTGAAGGAGGTAATATATATTTAAATACTTTGTAAGCTGAAACGTGCTGTAGAGGTTTAGGTATTGGATTTGAATTCTCCTCAAATCAGTGTTATTCCTGCCTGTGCCAGCCTTTAGCCTTTGTTCTTAGACCTCGCAGTCACAGACTTCTTGAGATACGGGCCAGTGTGTCTCAGTCTGCATGGAGACTGCCCGGTGCCTGAGATGCCCCTCTTAAGGAATCACAGGTTTGAGAGTGAGCCAGTGCTTCTAAAAATAGTATTAGAGAAAACTTTTCTTGAGGGTGAGATAGATGATTGCCATCGGTGCACATAATTTGTTTAGCTGTGCTACGAAGTAGCAGAGCTCTCTTTTTCTTTGGGAATTCTCAGAACCATTAACAGGCTAAACAGCTCCAACCAAGGAGGGGGATTTAGTCTTCAGTGTTTCTCAAATGTATTTGACCAGCAAAACCATTCATACCGTTTGCAATTGGGAACACATTTTGGAATTCCTGTGGAGGTAAACATAAGGCTTTGCATTTGTTTTTGGTTTTCTTTGTTGTTTGTTTCCTTTATTAGATAATCTCTGAAGCAGAGATCACTAACCCAAGGTGTGAAAACAGAGAATATTTGATCAAAGGGGCAGTTTGTCATGGGCTAGGAGCTGGTAAGTCAGGCCACGCCTCCCTGACGCTGAAAGAAGCCCCGGACCCTAGGAGGCTGGAGAAGGGCTCTGTGGGACCAGACTGGAGTTGTAGGGGAAAGAAAAGGCTGCAGGAGTGGTGATATCCTTACACTATTTCACTTACTCGTCTCAACGACTCTGTGAAGAAGACAGTAGTACAGTCACATTTTCGGGAGAGAAACGGACACTGAGAGGGGTTATATTATTTGCCCACGGTAACACAGTTTGTCAGTGGTGGAACCAGGATTTAAGTTCAGGTCAGCCTGCTATAAAGCCCATTTTCTTTCCAGAGTAAGATCCAACTCCTCCAAGAAGGGGGAAGGTGAAGGAGACAAGCCTTGCTTACCATACGAATATGCGGTAATAATCGTGCAGAGAGAGCTGTTGTGGTCAAAGAAGGCCAGAGTCAAGTTCAGAAAATATGGGCCTCCAAGTTCCTCTTGGGAGAAAAAAACATCCTCTTACTCTGGTATGTGCAGTTTAAACTCAGGGAAAGGTGAAAGGGAGCTGGGTGGAGCTGGGCTCCATAAAAATCACTACCTTTATGGTTAAAGATTTATTAAGTGACCACAATGTTCTGGACATATAAACAGACTTGACCCTTGCCCTTAGGGAAACCAGAGTAAACATGCAAGATTTATAGTCAGAGCGCTTCATGGCAGACTAGATGTGTTAGGAACATATGCATTCCAGGATCCTACCCAGCAGAGTTGAAAAATGTGGCCTGGAAGAAAGTTCAACATGCAGGAAGCTGGAATTTGTCTCTCCAGGATTTGCAGTCTCACCTCCCTGGGTTTCTTTACTTTTGCTAGCTGTGTGAGTTCAGGTATATTCCTTAACTTCTCCGAGCCTCAGCTTCCTTTTCCACCAAATAAGGATGATAATACACGTCTCATAGGATTAAGAAAGAGTGTTAATTAAATAATGTGTGCAAAATGCCAGGCACACAGTAGGTGCTAAGTAAATGAGCGCTATGGTTTTTAAAATTTCCCAATTGTCCATGGGATAATATTCAAACTCCACTCCCTGGTATTTAAGGCTTTCCATGGTTTAGCACTTACTTAGCTCTCCAGCCTTTGCTTTGGCTTCCCTCCACTCACTAAGCAGCCAGCGTCCATGGGCATTCATTTCCTGATGACTTGTCAAAGTCTTCCCTTCCTTCAAGGTTTAGAGCAGTTCTCAGATTATATCTATGGAAACATGGGCGGGGGGAGCATGTGGCTCCAAGATGCTTTCAGAGGGTCCTGGGGTCAAAATTATTATCATAATAATGCTAAGATATTGTTTGGTTTCCTTTTTCACTGTATTAACATTTGCACCAGTGGTGCAAAAGCACTGATGGGTGAAAGCAAGAGTACCAGTAATCCTTTATTCATTACCAAGACCCAATTATAGGGGGAAAAAAATACCAGTTTCACATAAGAATGTGCTTGAAGAAACAAACATTATTAATTATATTAAATATTGACCTTTGAGTCCACATCTTTTTAATATTCTGTATGATGAAATGGAAACATGCTCAAAGCACTTCTGCTGCGTGTGGGTAGTCAGTGATTGTCTAGAGGCAAAGTATTTGTGCAATTGAACTATGAGTTGAACTGCCACTTTTTTTCATGGACCAGCATTTTTATCTGAAAGAATAACTCATGAACAAACTATAGTCATTCAAATTTGGATATTTGGCGAACATTTTCTCAAAAATGAACTGAATCTATCACTTCAAGGAAAACAACTGACAAGATTTGTTGCCATTGATAAACTTGGGGCTTTCCAGTAAAAATTACAGTTTGGAAAACTTGTGTACAACTGTGAGTTTGACAGATTCCCAGTAATGGAAGAGTTTTTGATGAGATCTATGGTAATATTAAAAAACATGACTTTTTTATTACTGTATAATAAAATATGTCAACATTTTGAAGATCAAAATTTCCAGATGACCAGTGCGTGAGGTTACAAAATCATGCAGGGGTAAAAGATACATTCAAAGTACATGTAGACCAAGGGGTTTTAATATAACAGAGAACAAATGTTCATTGATGTGGTTTCAGATTCTACCTTGTAACTAACTTTAAAAGATTACTACTTGTTGAGATTTGGTATCTTATCAAAGAAAAAAGATACTCATAATTATCTGGAAAAGGTTATGTACTCTCCCCTTTTCCAACTACTTATCTGTACCTGGCTGTATTTTATTCATATACTTCAACCCAAACAAAGTTTCAACAGACTGAATACAAACACAGATATAAGAATCCAGGGGCTTCCCTGGTGGTGCAGTGGTTGGGAGTCCGCCTGCCGATGCAGGGGACGCGGGTTCGTGCCCTGGTCCGGGAGGATCCCACATGCCGCGGAGTGGCTGGGCCCGTGAGCCATGGCCGTTGAGCCTGCGTGTCCGGAGCCTGTGCTCCGCTACAGGTGAGGCCGCAATGGTGAGAGGCCCGCGTACCACAAAAAAAAAAAAAGAATCCAGCTGTCTTCTATTAAACAAGTCATTAAAGAAGTTTGCAGAATAGAGAACAATACCATTCTTCCCACTAATTTTCCTTTTGTTTTGGAAAATACAGTAATTTTTCATAAAATATATTATTTATGTTAGCACGGAATTGGGTTTTTTATTATTATTATTATATTAGAATGATTTGATAAACAAATTTTTTTTTAAAAATTCTGTTTCCATTTCTAGCTGGATAAATCTCTCTGTATAACCCACGCAAATAAAAGATCGTTGGTGTCTTCGATCATTCTCAAGAGTATAAAGAAGTTCTGAAGGCAAAAAGTGAGAGCCACCGGCTTCAAATAAAATCCCACCACCTTCAGGAAAACTGTCTAACCATTCGATCGGGGCAAGCAACCTTTTCTTGAATTCCTGTAGACTTTAAGTACGTACTACTCATCTGTCACTTGGCATTATCTTACCTTGTCATTCTGTTTTAAAATAATTTTTTAAAATCCATAATAGGTCCTGTAAGCTTCTCACAGACCAGAATCATGCCTTATTGCATTTGCAGGAGAGTGTGAGGGATGGTCACAATATATGCCTATTGCTGATAGGATATAGTGAAGCATCCTAATTTGCTAGCATCATTGTCTTGATGTGCTCTTGCAAATATGACTGAACCTCGCTGATCTACAAATACTGGTGGGACAATCATCTGAATTAGTGAAAACTCAGAATCCCAAACATACTTATATATTGTAATTATTGTAATGTACATTTATATATTTTAACATTTTTCTTAAGGCTAACGTATACCTATTGCAAAAAATTTTTAAATTACACAAAGTAAATAAGTATTTGCAAAATAAATAGTACCTAGTTGTTTTCTAGCTTAAAAAAGTTAGAAAGCACCTGTCATCTCATAATGGCTATCAGTGTTTTGATCTATCACCTTCGAGGACATATAAAGTGAATGTTTTACAGAAAATTGGGATCTTACTTTATATAAAATTTTGTGCCCTCCAGAACCTTAATTGCTCTTTGAAAACATTATTTTTGGCAGCACTGCTATGTTTCAATGATGCACATTTAGGTTGTTTCTCATTTACTGTTTTTATCAATAATACTGTGATGAACATCCTTAAAGTAAAACAACTGGTGATGTGTTCAGGATAGATTCCTAGAGATGGGATTACTGATCCATAAGAATTCCAAAATGCAGTTTGATTAATTTAAAATTATATGACTTGAAAATGATGATTGTGTTATGGCCAACCAGCAGTGATAGCATAAAAAGTAGGAGACCAAATAGAGCTTTCTGTGATGGACGGACAGCTTCCTACACACTTTAGACTTCTAGCCCTTGGGTGCTGAGAGGTGTTTGTAGTGGCGGTGCTATAGACTCAGGGTGGAGGGGCTACAGATGTTGGGAAGTTTAGTACAAGTCACAGAAACCACGCCTGGCTAATAGAAGCAGAAAGAAGTGTATTAAAATACTAGGTCACTGAATTTGCAGGAGCACCAGAAAACTAAGAGTAGAGACCACATGGCCAGGGTAAACCTCCCAAATCATAGCAGATCTGGTCACAAGAAGACTCCACTGCTTGCACCACCTTGGTGTGACTATCCCTGGAGTTCACCAACGAGCTGCCTCCACTAGGACTAGAATGGATGCCAGGCTCTGGCATCCCAAGTCCCAATCCAGCATGGATGCTGTGATCACCAGAACCGTGTAACTGTCCTCACTCAAGCTGCAAGGGAGGCTGGGAAATTTTGCCTCTGGCATTGGGGAGTGGTGTCTGCTTTTCACGAAAACATATTGAGAGGGGCAGCCCCTAATCGTGAAGAAGAGTTCAGATGCTGAGCTGCCAAAAAAAGGAAACAAATGCTTACTATAGCCAGTAACAATGACTGTCAAGCACCTGGGAACCTGACATATTCTAGGAGGCATGATATTGATGTTGTATAATAAACTGTGTCAACCTTTTGGAGATCAAGATTTTCCAGATGACCAGTATATGATGTTACAAAATCATGTGTGGATAAAAGCTCCATTCAAAGTACCTGTAGACAATTGGGGTTTAATACCACAGAGGACAAATGTTCACTTTGTCCTGATATACCTTTGTATTTATTACAGAAGAGCAGTCAGGTCTGATTTGTCATCATTGTCTAGTGCCTAGGGCAGAGTGGGTAGGCAATGACGTTTCTTGAATGAATGAGTGAATGAGTATTTAGACACCGCTGGCGGAAATGGATGCTGTCCACTATGGAGGATGCTGACACGAAGTTCTATTCCATTCCAATAGATGCTGTCTCAGGGAGTGGAATATAGAGTGTCAAGCTGGTGACACTCACCGTCCCATGGTTTTCACCTTCCCTCCCATCTATTTTAGGGGGGTGGTAAAAGATAAACTGAGACATCCTAACGTTTTTAAGCATTTATTTGAGCAAACATCAATTCCAGTTGGCAGTACCAAACAGGAAGCGGTTAGTAGCTCTCCACCCAAGGGGCAGGCAAGCCTTAAAGAGAAGGCTTGGGACACAAATCAAGGAAATGGTTTGATTGGCTATCGCTTAAGCAGTTGCCTTAATAGAGAAAGCCCAGCTGGCTGATTGTGATTGGTCGTCCTTGCTGTTTGGTTTCATAACCTTGCGGCATTTACAGGCTTCCTTTTGGTTCGCGTGCATAGGCTGCTAAGGCATTAGAGTCCATTTAGTCTAATGGTCTCCTTGTTTAATTAATTTAATAGAAGAAATTATCTGGGCCACACTGTCTTCATCTTTTTAATTCCCAAAAAGGATAGTGAGCATTGGTTTATAAGTACATTCTCTCACAAGATGAGAAACAATAATTTCCAGATTAAAAAAAATTAAAAAACCAACAGGTCTGAACATCTAAGACACCTGAGGGGAAGCGTGAGGCGTTTATGAAGGCTGTTGTTCAGGCAGAGAGGGTTACAAGCAAAAGGCGTTCTGGATTGATGTTTCTGGGTATATCATCCTTGTTCCCTTTTATACCACTCCAATATGGCCCTCTCTTTAAAAATAAAATGATTTTTAAAGTTGAGGAACTGGTTGTGTATATTTATAGATGGGAGAGATGGGTTTGAAAAAGTAGCTGATTCTGAGTGATTGTGATTTTCCAAGTCTGATTTCCATTATTAGAAAAGGGGAACGCAGTAACAGATGATGTCATTATTGGAACCACAGAGGCATGAGGACGGTAGAGGCGCTGCCTTGCCTCATTCCCACTTCTGCCAAGCGTTGAAGTGGGACCGCGGAGATGGAGGGCTTGGGATAATTTTTGGCAAGGCACCTGCATGTCAGAGCTTGTTTTCAGGACCCTGAAGGCTATTCCCTTTAAAGACACCCAGGTCTCTATCATATTTTGTAATTTTTTTTTTTTTTTGCTTCTTTCCCAAATAGATCACTTCAAGCTGCAGATATCCCAAATACAAATTACAGTTCATTCACACAACTGAGATGCCATATGCTAACTCACAGCAGTACTTGGAGTAAAAGAAGCAGCTAAGTCAAAAACTTGCTTCTCTGGCTCACTATGACACCCACTAAGTCTCACCCAGCAGGACTGTTTAGGATGGAGAACAGCTTGCCTAATACTGACACATCTCCAATCCCATACGTCGTTGACATTTTCTCACAGCGGGCCGTTCTCTCACTACTCTGCAGACATTAACTGCTCTGCCTTCCCACAGATTTTTCAAGTAATTAGTTGCTTGCTGCCAGCAAACCCAGCCACTTCTGGGGTACAACACGCATCATCCTCCCAGTCAGTCTCGTGGTTTTTGAGTTGCCGCCAATTTCGCTTCTCCTGGGAGCTGGCAGATGGGTCCTGTCTCTTTCGGTAGATGAAGACGTAGATGCTCAGGGCTCGGAGTTAAAATCCAACAAATAACAAAATTGGACAAGATCTCCTAGGTCTCTTCCAGTCCTAATCTTGCCAGTATCCCCCGAGGTACTAGTACATAGCCCCAGCCATAGAGAGCACGTAGTAAGTCTTAATAACTGCTTGAGTTGATAGGGCTGAATGCATTTAAATGCAGGGTGACAACGGCACACGTTTACTGAGTGCTTAGCATTTGCCAGGCGCCATCCTAATTAGCACCTGGAATGTCTGATCACAGAAAGTTCTCACAGCAACGCCAGGAGGAAGGTACTATCATCACTCTTATTTTAGAGGTGGGGAAACTGAGGCACCAGCTGGTTTAAACAACTTGTCCAAGGTTGCAGTTAGTATGAGTTAGAGCTATGGGATGAGCCACGGCTGTCCCACTTCAAAGCTCACGTTCCTTGGAGTAATAACGACAACCAAAACGATAAAACAGCAAACTCTCTATAGCATGCCGGGCAATGGTCTGAGGAGTCTATGTAAATCAGCTCCTATGATTTTCACAATAGGAGGCAAGTAGTAATATGATCCCACCTTTTACAAAGGAGCAAACTGAAACACAGAGACATTAAGGAACTCGCTCAAGATCACACAGCTCTTAAGGGGCAGTGCTGGGATCTGAATCAGGCTTCAGAGTATGTGCTCTTAATCCCATGCTGCTTTGGGAGCACTTTCCTGAATTTAGCTACAGATTACGATACAGCCTCTTCTCCTCACCCATGGCAGGGAGGAGAAGGCAGCTTCCTCTAAGGAGTTCTTTTGGTCTGATTCTGCACTCTGTGGTTCTGGGAAGCGCTACCAGTACCTGCATGGACGTTTCCTCTTCTCCTACGCACAGATGGCTTTCATGGGTGGTCCAAATGGTCTAAATTGCTTTCTGCATATTTGTGAGAAAGTAAGGAGAGTGTAGTTTGTCTTTAAATGGAGGTACTTCCACAGCGGAGGAACAATGGTCCCAAGTCCTAAAATTCTGCGGGGGACAGTGTATGGGTCCCAGAGCATCTGGGAGGTGGGCTTTGCCTTGCCAAGCACACCTACCTCCCTCTTAGGCTAGCATTGCTTTCACTGATGACCACACTGCTGGGTCAAGCAGAACTCTCCCCAGGGATTTTCCTGGCTGTAGCTGATAGAAAAGAGGCTCATTTTTGTCTCCCGGTGCCCAAAGCTGTTAGGGGTGGCCTGGGGGCCGCACTGCCTGCACGTGGGTAGAAGACATTGATGCTGACAGCAGAGAAGTGGTGGACAGAAGGTCCTGGGGAACTTGGGCTCAGGCTCCAGTCTTCCCCAGATACTTCCCTGTCCCTCCTGCTTGTGGGAGACAATAACTGGGTCTTACTTTGAGTCCCATGAAGTTGGGTTTGAGACTGGCAACTGACTGGAAACCATCTCTGAGGACTTAATTACTGAATCTTTGAAAAGGCTCTGCAGCTTTGAATTTTGGGGCTCTTTCCACCTGTATTCCAGCTCACTGGTGTGCGTTACTCTGAGGACAGCTCTACAGTGATGTCCCAGGGGCCTCGCCTAAGTAAGGACACATCTGCGGCCACCGGTGCAATGTGCCATTGATTCCCTATTTACTAGGTGTACTAGCTTCCTAGGGCTGCCATAACAAGGTACCACAAACTGAGTGGCTTAAACAATAGAAATTTATTGTCTCACAGCTCTGGAGGCTGGAAGTCCAAGATTAAGGTCAATAGAGTTGGTCTCCTCTGAGGCTTTGGGAGAGAATCTGTTCCAGGCCTTTCCCCCAGCTTTTGGCCATTTGCCAGCAATCTTTGGTGTTTCTTGCCTTGTAGATTCATCACCTTGATCTCTGCTTTCATCTCCAAGTGGCATTGTCCCTATGTATGTATCTCTATATCCAAATTTCACCTTTTCATAAGGACAATTGTCATATTGGATTAGGGCCCACCCTAATGACCTAAATGACCTCATATTATGACAAACTAATTGGATCTGCTATGACTCTATTTTCAGATAGGGTCCCATTCTGAAGTACTGGGGATTAGGATTTCAATATAGGACTTCTGGGTTGGGGAGACACAATTCAACCGATGCCACTAGGGAATCAAGCAGGGGAAATAAAGAACAAGGCGCTCCTCCTTTTCACCCAGATGAAGCCTTTGGAAAGTGGACATGCAGAGGGCACCGACTCTGAATTTCAATGTCACTTTTGTGTGTTACTAGCTTGGTGACCTTGGGCAAGTCATTTAACCTTTCTGGGTTTGAAAGATAAGCAGAGTGGGCTGGACTGATGGTTTTTAAAACTCATTCCATGGAGCCACTGAGGCATGTTCTGGTTGGGGGGTTGGGAGGGAAGTTGGCAGATTGCTGACCTCTCTTGTTCACGTCACCCAGTGGTGTGCCTGGTGGTCCACCTTGCCCGATGGGAGTATCCGATCGCTGATGTTACTTAGAATTGTCAGTGCACAGCGGTAACACAAAGCAGACCAAGTATTCATCGGTTTTATTGCTGTTTTTCAGTTCTCTACAAAAACACACTCCCCTCTTCCCTGTCCCCTGGGTGGACAATCAGGCAGACTGATCCCACCAATTCCCACCTTTGTACACACTGCTTCCCCAAAGCAGTTCTGTGCTTATCTGTTGTATTTATAAGAATTCCAAGAAAATTTTTGTTTGAATAAAGGGCTCAGCTAAAAGAATAGTTTTAGTTCAGAAAACAACTAAAGGATCTGTGTTTCCTTCTAGTTCTAAGATTCTAGTTCTGTGTCTCTATTAAAAGTAGTCTCAATCTTTTTTTTATTTCCATTATCTCTTTTCTAAATTTAATTTTTATTTCATATTGGAGTATAGTTGATTTACAGTGTTGTGTTAGTTTCAGGTGTACAGCAAAGTGATTCTAGGTCATGGATGGATCTAGAGATTATCATACTAGGTGAAGTAAGTCAGAGCAAGACACATATCATATGATATCATTTATATATGGAATCTTAAAAAAATGATACAAATGAGTTTATTCAGAAAACAGAAACAGACTCTGGCTGGCTCCACGGAGGTGTGGGCCTTTACATGGAGAACTGTTTTTTTCTTAACTCTCATTTAAATAACTTGGGTTATCTTACACACACCATTTGTGCTGGGGAGGAAGATCTTTTCAGTAATTGCCTGTATCTGGAGTGGTAGTTTTGGTCAACCAGTGAAAACACCAATTGGCACGTATCACGGAGTCCTGTACAGCCGTGGTTATACAGGTTTGTTGCAGGCTAGTGGCCCTCCACTCAGCACACCTCCCCAAAGGCGTCTCCACATTAGACTGCACGAGTAACCCCCTTTCCTCCTCATACCCTAGCATCCCTATGCTGCCTACAGGGTAGAACCATCTCCCTGCTGAAATTTTCTCTCACCTACTGTTGTTCTCATCTTAGAAAAGAGAAATGAATATTTTGCTATATAGTAATAATCGCTAATGCTTTTTAAGCACTTACTCTGTGCTAGGCACTGGTCCAAGTGCTTTACGTATATTACCCTAATTCTCCTAACAACCCTATGAAGGAGGTACCATCCTCTCCCCACGGGCCAGTGGGGAAGCAGGCACAGAGAAGTGAAATCATTGGCTTAGCTGAGGACGTTGGCACAGCTAGGATCTGAATCCAGACAGCGTGGCTGTTCACCACCGCGGGATGTGCAGGTTACGTTTTACACGTGCTGTTGGAAGTCAGGTATTTGGATTGCATTCCTCTTCTTGCCATTGAAGCAATCCCGAGAGGGCTAGAAAGGGAGAGTAATGGCGTTTAGCCAGCAACGAACTACTATATGGCTAGGAATCTAGAACAGAACTGCTATCGATCCCACTGGCCCTTTGGGAAGCAGGAGAGTTTTCTGTTTTCTGTCTCTGCCCTTGTGGGGGGTAAAAGTGCCGCCCTCCATCCCCTCCTGCCCTTGTGGGGGAAGAGGAATCTCCCTGGTTTTTCTCCCGTGGCAGGAGGGGTGGGGAGAAGGTTCGGAAACAAGGGAAAGTGTGTCATCAGTGAAGTGAGGGTTTCCGGGGCCGAGATTCATCAGTGGACAGAGAAAACAATTGCTTTGAGGGGGAAAAAAAAAAATAGTGCTTGTTCTAACTTTAGGGTCTACCTACATTTAATTTCTACTCCTTTGGTCTCTGCCACAGTTCAAGGCCTATACTGCATTAACTTTATAACCCATTTCCTCACTTCCAAAGACTCCCCTCTCCAGTTCATTCTCTGCGCTGTTACCCGTATTATGCGTCTAAAAATACGAACCTGATTGTTTCCCTTCATACATAAAACCCTGCATTATTTTTCTCCTTGTCTAGGGAACAACCCTGGAACCCACCTATCTTCCCAGCTGTACAAGGTGTGTCCTGCCCATCTTAGGTCCTGTCCTCACTTTCCTGCCCCTCCAAACCATCTCCGTCCTTTATGTCCTTAAGTGCTACTATAACGCCCCTCTGGAGGCACCCAGTAGAACGCCCTTCCTTCCTTCAGCTCCTTCCTGCTGCAGCTGTCTTTCCGTTGGTCTACATCTGGCAGGACCAGCATCTTACAGTCCCCCAGGATGTTTTGGAGACCATACTGAATTCTTCACGTTACAATTTCAAGTTCCTTCTGTTTATGGCTTTTGAGCACCTGGACTCAGATATATGATGAAAAGAAACAAAAAAACTCCTTCCTTCTAACTTCGGCCCTGATGTTTATTCAGCATTTTCTCCCCATCATCTATAGATGCCATTTAAGAAACAGCAATCTGCTGCCCAGTGACATTGTCTTCCGTGTAGCTGGACATTCACAATGTGGTCAGATGTTTCTCAGATGATTTTCAGTTCTTTTAAGGCATTTAATTATGACCACATGGATGCAGGTTCAACTTGAGGGTAAGCTGATTTTTTTCCTGGAAATGAGAGCTAAGAATCTAGTGTTATTTATTGATTTTTTGTTTTTTTTTTTTAGAATACAATCTCAAAAACTTTACAAGTTAGTAAAACAAACAGAAACCAAAACCCTGCAATTACCAAACACCATTCTCTTTTCCTTAGAAAAGCCAAGACACTTCAGTGAAATTGATGAGTTCTGTTTTGTTTTGTTTGAGCAAAATCAAATACCGTGGCTAGTTCGCCAGCTGCTTCCCTGGAGTTCATAAGAACTGGCCACATAATTCCCACCCTACCCATCCCTCCCCCAAATTTACTTTTGTTTTATATTTCCTCTTTCTTGTAAGAGTTGCTAACTTTGCGTGAGAGCTTTCTTAAGTGGTATGAGGGGAAATGCTAATGTACATTGTCATTCTGTCTGGTCCAGAAGATTTCTGATGATGTCATCAGGATAAAGATTAAATGGCATCATTTGAATGTTTTTACACTGGTCATTTATATAGCTAGATTAATAAGTTATTTTCATCATGGAAAATATGAAAAGAGAAACAGCCCTTACCCTGACAAAACAAGAGCAAAGAGAGAAACAGAAGCTGTAGGATTAAAAACCACCACTGCTTTCCTCTTACCAATAAAAGGGGCAGTACGACATGCAGTTGAAATTTAGACAGTGGGGTCACCGTTAAGCTGCCCGTTGATATCAACGCTGATAAATTAGATCAGGAGAGTACTCTGCACACACTTGGTAGGGCTCCCCAGACTCATCAAATTATATAACCAACTTTGATTTCAATAAGGGCTACTGACTAGAAACCTACTGGGTTAGTAAGGGCCACTAAAATGTGGCTGGGACTTTCTTTTCACAAATAAAACATCAATCTCATTTCAGGAGTACAGAAGAATTTCATTTTTGTGCTTCTCTCTTTCCCATTTGAGTTTTTGCCCCTAAGAAAGAGGGCATGGATGGCATGCAATACACTAGGGTTTTATGCCTTGACTAAGCAAAAATTGTGAGAACATCTCTTTTAAGCCTACCATGAATCTTCAAGGCTATAGGACAGGGTGGGAACCTTCGAGTAAAACCCTGAACCTCTCCTCACACATCAAGTGTCATTCCACCAGGACCCCTTTCATTGGATGCCTCCACGACCACCCACTTCTCCCTCCTTGTCCGTTCTGCTCTGACAGCATCAATTCCTTTGTCCTCTGGGCTCCCATGTCACTTAAAAAAAAATCCCTATCTCACAGGACCTGTTACCTGGTGTTGTGATGTCTTATTGGTTTGTTCTTTTATACCCTCAGGCTAGTCTACAGGGGGTCTGAGACAGTTTGTCGTGTTTATATCTGTCTCCGTTCCTAGACCATGAATCCCCAGAGCAAAATTCGTTCTATTCACCCCTCTCTCACCATCACCATTGGCACATATGCATCCCTCCCTCTATGGCCACATCATCTTATAAAGGATTAATGAATGGATTAACGATTGAGTGTCTGGGGAAGATATCCTCTAGCGTTAGTCACCACAAATGGGCTGACTCTGTCTGGATCAGTCTACGGCTGATCACTGCTTTCGGTCTCCGAAGAATAGAGTGGTATCTGCCAGATGTCTGCAGGCTAATTTCCAAGCCCTGCTGCAGTTTTTGGATCACGTAACATGAACGACCCTGTTTTAGTTTGCTTGGGCTACCATAACAAAGTACCACCAACTGGGTGGCTTAAATGATAGGTATTTATGTTCCCCCAGCTCTGGAGGCTGGAAGTGCGAAAGCAAGGTGTGGGCAGGTCTTGTTTCTCCCGGAACCTCTCCTTGGCTTGAGGATGGCTGCCCTCTCACAGTGCCCTCACATGGCCTTTCCTCAGTGTGTGCATCCCTGGTGTCACCACCTCATGTTAGAAGGACACTAGTTATATTGGATGAGGCCCCCACTATAAAAGCCTCATTTTAACTTAATCACATTTTGTAGGCTGTATTTCCAAATACAGTCGCTTTCTGAAGTGGGGATTGGGACTTGAACATGTGAATCTTTGGGGGACACAATTCAGCCCTTAACAGGCTCTGGCAGAAGTTCTCCAGTTTACTATCGAGAGGTCCCACTGCCAAATAAACAGAGAGAGCTAATGCCTTTGGAATCAGTCTGAGGCCCATTGAGAGAACTTTCTGGGGGCTCACGATTCATGTGTTGAGATTCACTAGTGCAGAGTCCCGAGAATCTTTCAGGAGAACCAGCGTATAAGCTATGGTGGCAGCTGGGACCATTGGGAGGGAGGCCCTCTTGGGATAAAGAAGGTGTAGAGAAATCTTTGCGCTTCGTTGGAAAACTGCATTGTTTTCTAGAGCAGGGGTTGGCAGACTTTTGCTGTAAAGAGCCAGATAAGAAATTTTTCTTTCTCTGTCTGGGCTACTCAAGAATACCTTTGTAGCTGGAAAGTAGCCATTGGCAATGCCTAAACAAATGGATGTGGCTGTGTTCCAATAAAACTTCATTTACAAAAACATTTGGCTGGCCCGACTGGGCCTACAGGCCTTAGGTGCCCTGGTCTGGAGCACACCCTTCCTGATTTTGATTTTCTACAGATTCTGAGCCTATCATTTGAACTATTTTACAACTCAGTAAGTTATAGACAAATGATAGCAATGCAAAATAATTCTTGACCCTAGAGATGTAAAGTTTTGATCCTGGGAAGTTCCAATTGACTTCCTTCCCCTACTTTGGAAGAAGGCAGTCTTACCTGAATTTGTACATTTCTTTCAGTATTCCTGATCTATAAATATGCCTGGATTCTCCAATTCTCTATAAATTTGGATTCTCCAATTCTCTTCCCTCATGAATAATGAATTAAATAAAATCTTTAACATGTATTCATTTTGCATCTATATGAGGGTCTTTAAAAAAAAACTAATTATCTTTTAACAAATTCAATATGGCTGGGCACTGTTTGCAAAGGGCTTAGAAGCTACACTAAGATCATGGTTTTGCCCTCTGGAACAATGGTCTTTAAACTTTTTGATTTCACACCTTTGTCAGCAAATATTTTCAGCCACCCTGCCTTGACATATAAATATAGTATATTGTATATAGACTAACATATATAAATATAAACAAAAATAGAATTGAAAAATAAATAAAGAACTTCTAATATCAATAATTTCTTTGCATAACCCAGTGGAATTTCTTCCTAACATCTTTGGTTCTCTCTCCACTGGGGAGACCACTTTTCTGGACAAGAGAGAACCAAAAATATTAACTAGTTGGGAGAAAGAAAAAGATCTGAGTTAACCCCAGTAATACACCAACAAAGTACATTTTGTAAAAGCTAACTGTAATTTGAGCTGATTGGCCCAAGGGGATGGCAGAATTCCTCCAAAGGAGAGAACTGCACCTTTGTTCTGGAAAATAGCTTAATGGAACTGATTGGTTATAAAAGGTGAGCTCAGGTGGTCATAGTCTAGATGGAAGCAGCTTCACATGAAGAGTTTGTTTAATAAACATGGGAATTTCAGTATTGTCTGCTAGAGCTGGGGTGGGGGCCATTAGGACTTTGGCCGAGAAGATGGGAAGAGATTCTGCTCTAAAGAGGGAAGGTCTTGAGCAACAAGGAAGAGTGTGAGGTTATGGCCTTGAGGGGATCATGGCTAGGGAGACATAGAAAATACCAGATAAATATCTTTAAACAACGGTGTGGATGGTCCCTTTGACTGTGCCACCATTATGCTCTCTCATTTCTGGAGGTTCTATAAAAATCTGTTTTTGCCTAATGGAATAGAACATGAAGAAAGCAGATAGTAGTTCCGAAATTCTTTAAGGTGACCAGAAGCAAAGAGGGCCAAGATCTGAATGTGACTTGGGAGCGCAGCTGAGGAGCCAGAGTGGGGGAAGAAGCAGAGAAAGAGCTGGACTGTGACCCTTAGAAGTGTGATGGGGAGACTATGTCCGGCAGTAATGCAGGGTGAGGTCGCAAAAATGTCCTTTCATACTTAAGCAAAGATGACTCCTGAGTACTGGAGTATTAGAGGATTTTCAGGAGGAGGCTGTTTGGTGGCCTGATTTGAAAACTGTGGTGATGTATTGGAGAGCAAAGACATTCGAAATAGGAAACCAGTTAAGAGATTGCTGGAACTCCAGGCAAGGATGATGAGAACAGAATGGGGGCAGAAGGGGTGCTTATTCTAGAGATATTTTAGAGGTAGAATTAGTAGAGCTGCGTGATGATTCCCTAGAGGGGAAAAGACGAGAGTCAATGAGAAATAACATTTATAAAGCTTGGGCAGTTGGGTGTCTGGTGACATGCCATTCACTGAATTAGGAAACGTATGAAGAATAGGTTTTCAGGAAAGACAATGGGTTCATAGTGGGATAGGCTGAATTTGAGATGCCCACGAAACCTGGTGGAGATGGGCTACAAAGAGTTGAGAATACAGGTAGGCATCTCAGGAGACAGACCAAGGCTAAAGACATCTCCAGGAATTGTCCTGTAAAAGGTGTCATGATTTTTTTGTTTATTGCCCTTTGATAAATATTAGGAAAACAGTATTCTTTTACTTTATTTACTCATTGATTCAAACTTATTTAATAAGTGGGAAACCATATGCCAGATTCTGGGGATAAATGATTAATAAGATCCTTTAGAAACTTATAGTCTTAGCAGAGGATTAGGCTATGAACTAAAAGCAGAGCTGCAGGTGTGGAGACCCACTCAGAACCCTAGGGTTGGTTCAAAGATTATTTTAAGATGAAGACATTTGAGATTCAACAGATACAGAAAGAAGCCTTCTCAGAGCTTCCCTTATCTGACTAAAGGCAGAAACTTCTGAGAAATGAGGACTGCCATAAATTCTCTTTGGGGCAGGTCTGCCCCCAGGAGAGACCAAGAGTAAACCTACCATAAATCCCTTCTCTGGGGGGAATTTTTGACCCCTACGAAGTCAGAGAGACTGCTCATACCTGTAGAGACAAATATTACCATGAGCTTTCTTATCTCTTGTTTTTTCTCCTAAAAAACCTGTCTTTTCTAAAGAAGCCTATTTATTCTTCCCATAAGAGTCTTGCGCCACGCTCCCTTTTTCTAATCTACTAATTCTAACAACGTTTTGAGTTACTCATCACTGAGCACTCCTGCATTTATGCACGTTGCACATGCAAATAAACTGTTTTTCCTGTTAATCTGTCTTTTGTTAGTTTAACTCAGAGGCCCCAGCCACTAAACATAGGAGAGTCAAAAAAAAGATTTTCCTCTTCTACAAAAGGAAGAAAGAAATTTCCATTCTGAATGGCCGACATAATGAAAGTGGCATTAAATACAATGGGCAACATAGAAAGATGACCAGGCTCGGGGAAAATGGCAGAGACAATTCATTCCATTTTGGACTTTTAATGTACGTAAGAGTAGCGTAGGAGTTAATTTACTCAATGACTTATATCCACCCAGTCTTCCCAGACATCATTCACCTCTCACCACTAGGTTTTTCTCCTTCCTCATCCTAGACGCTTATACTATTCCTGACAATATCTCTTCCAAGGACAGACAGGAAGCAAAGATAAAGTGGTCAAGATGTGGGATCTGGCACTCTGCCATGGCTAATTACTCACATTGGCTTCCCTTCCACTTTTCCACGGGGTTTACAATCTTCTCACTTCGGGGCTTTCCAGTACTTGGAGCAGCTCAAATTCATCCAGGAGATGGGTATGGAGTCTTGTTCCTTTCCACTTGACCACTCCCCAAACTCTCCTTGGGACAAGTTATATTTAGATTCATTTCCTTTCAGAGCAAAGTTACCTATATTAACATTAGATCAGAAACCTCCCAAATCCTACCCAAACCTCAAGGACTTTTTCAAGGATTTTGTCTCCAGTTAATACTTACCTACCTGTTTTTTTGTTGTTGTTGTTTTGTGGTACGCGGGCCTCTCACTGTTGTAGCCTCTCCCGTTGCGGAGCACAGGCTCCGGATGCCCAGGCTCAGCGGCCATGGCTCACAGGCCCAGCCGCTCCGCGGCATGTGGGATCTTCCCGGACCAGGGCACGAACCCGTGTCCCCTGCGTCGGCAGGTGGACTCGCAACCACTGCGCCACCAGGGAAACCCTTACCTACCTGTCTGACTTCTCTGTGTTTTCTTTTGTTCACTGCCTACCAGGTTTCATGTCAGTAACATGCTTCAGGTTATCTTCCCTGGCTTTGCTCTCTAATAAGTTCAATATGTTTAATATTTGTCTCTCTTACTCTTCAAGAAAAGGAATCATTTAATATAGGTCTATTGTATTTCCTGCAACTTTACTCAGCACTGAGAATGTAACAGGGGCTCATTTAATAGTACTGGTTTGAATCAAATTAGATGGAGTGATGTGGATTTTTACATTTGAAGAAGGAGTTGTGTTTTCTTAAAATTCGAACTACTGGTATAAACTCAAAGTTGCCATCTTTATGACTTTCTTGTTATTTTTTATAAACTCTTTCATGGTCTATGCTCAGAGAGAACCCATGGGTATACAAGAGAGAATGGAACCTCTGATACCACAATGGGATTTTTGTTGTTGGCTATGACTTTGGAAATCAGAAATGTTCTGTCAATACACATTCCAGAATTCCAGGCCTACACATTCTGGCTTGTTTCCAGCAAGTTGACGCTATTAATGGATACTTGAAATATACACCACTTTCCACTCCTTATGCAGGCGTCTTATGGTAGAGTTTTCTTTTCTCCTTCCACCAGAATCTCAGTGTTGCTTCAGCTCCCAGCGTGTACTTACATGATCCTTTGTGAAACACAGGGCTCGATACTTCCTGAGCTTTGACCATTTGACTCTTCCAGGACTGAGTTCCTTCTGGGCCTTCTCCTTTTCTGACCGGGCAGGTGCAAAGGCTAAGGAGAAAAAAAGCAAGATGGAAAGTTTTAGTGTTTAAGAAAGAGAGAAAGATTTGAACCATATAATAAATATAAATATACATACGTGAGAGCGCCTGGGAGAAAGTCTGGGTTTCAGGTTTCAGTGCAAACCATGGGGCTTACCTCTAGTTTATTCAAAGAATCCTGAGGTTTTCGAGCCTGTCTGGGAATCTAGGGACGAGCTGATGACTTCATATTGAAATCATGCAAAACCCATGAGCTCATGAGCTGGGAGATGAAACCCGATGAGACAAAAATGGTTTCAAGTGGACCTGCTGTAAGTCTGTATAAGATCATTCAAACCTGAAGAGGTGAAAGTGGACAAAACTGGGCCACTGGAATTTGGAGACTTCCTTGCAGGGACTCGTAGTAAAATGAAACTGCTTGGTTTTCCCCAAGCCCTTGAAAGACTCGGAGAAACTGTAGGAGAAGAACTCAAAAACAAGGAACGCTTTCCGTTTGCTTTTGCAATCTCTGATTTCAGGGAGTGCCATTCTCAGTACTTAACAGGGTCACCAAGGTCAGGCTTATCTCCATAGTCCTTCCTGCCCTCTCTTCAAATGCACTCTCTTCGTGTACAATTCCAGTGACCGTCCTCAGATGGCTCTCACCGAGCTGTGATGCATGCAGCCTTGCCATACATTTGTCTGATCTTTCGTCTGAGACAGCAGGCCCCCGAGTGCTGCTGGACCTGGTCCAGGCCCCCAGGAGCCCAGGCTGGGGAGGGGGTGGTGCTGGGATTGGCCCCTGGGCTTTGATGCCACCAAGGAAGACCTGAGAGACCATGATCAGGAAGCGCACCGTCCAAGTCAGGCAGACAGAGATCTGAAGGAAGAATCAGAGAGGCTGAATCCAGGTACAGGACCGAGACTGAGCAAACCTTACCAAAGGAGCCGATTCAATGGAGCAATGAGACCACAGAATGTAGCTAAAGGTATGTTTCCTTAGATACCAGAATCTTAGTCATGGAAGGCAGGCTACGAAGTGCCCGGTGGGGGTTAGTTACATAGAGCAGGATCCATTTGAGTTGTTTCATGCAGAAAGGATTTATTTCAGGGATTTATACGATTTAGAGAATCGTTGAGTGGGCTGAAGAAGCTGACTCAAAATTAAGGTTCAGGAAGAACTCCTTAAGTGACGCCAAAGAATCAGGCCACCAAGGGAGCCGAAGTTTCTCCTGCACTTGGAGGCTGCCTTCTCAACCAGGGAGCTGGCTCCAGAACCCCCCACCATTGCCAAGGTCAGGAGGCCGCTTCGATCAGGAACCACTGCCACCCCCTTACTGGTTCTGCTGCAGCTGACAGCACTAAATGAATGCAAATCACCTGCTCTGACCTCAGGAAGCCAGTGACTGACGGCTGGGGCCTCTGCTCCCACCAACACCCAAAAACAGAAGCGGCCTGCCTGAGGAAGCAGCAAAAACAGCAGACGAAGGGAAGCCTCGTGTCTACCAAATCCACCCTTAACAAATGCATGTCCCTGGGCGAAAGTACAAGAGGGGGCCCGCTGACTATATGATTAAGTGTCACAAGTTACAAATCAAGCTACAAATACGTTCTACCCTCCTACCTCGACAAACACACCTTCATAGCAATGTGAATGTTCAGAGTCAAATTTAGGTTCCTGAACACCCCTGAAGAACATGCCAGAATGTGGCAGTGTGGGAGAGCTAGCCCCCGGCCCCAGTTTCTTACCATTGGCTTGTCCTGCACTGCCAAGGGCTCTGTGCCTACATGCTTGGCCTCACGTGGCCAAGCTCTGTTCACACTGCAAACTCTCTTCCTCAAAGCCACCTCTCAGGGCGCTTACTTCGCTTAACTTTACTCTTGGCATCTACTCCCCTCTTTGATTTTAAGGGTCTGGGAAAATAAGAAATGTTTCTCCTCACAAAGAATCGAAAACCCATCGGTCTACAGTCTAGGAGACAGTATAGCAAGGTGGGGATTCTGCGGGCTTCGGCAGGGTCAGGCTGCATCCGGCAAGTTTCCTAAATTCTCAAAGCCTCCATTCCTTCACCTCTAAAATGGGAATGATAGGATTTACTCTGTAGGAAAGTGCACGTAAAGTGCCTAATATAGTGCCCTAGCACACAGTTAAGTGCTCCAAAAACCTTAACCATTATTATTGTTGCTATGGTCACACATTAATAGGTAAGACTGTACAGGAACAGTCACATTATTAGGGTCTTTTTGAGTCTTGAACCAGATCTCTAATCAGATGAATTGCACTCTGCATTAGGTCTCTGTGCTTGCTTGGAGCAGTCTGGAAAATAGTCTTCATCTTGTTGTCCAGTGTGAACAGATAATGGCTGCCTGGAGAACTATTTTGAGAAGGAACTTGAGGTCAAATCAAGCACAATGCTGTGATTGATTAATAATGTCTGCCTGGGGTATGGTGGGAGATAGGGCTGTACGTGTGCCAGGTATTTGCCATTCCTGGACTGGACCCCATTCCTGAGTGATAGGAAAGAAGATGGACTTGCAGAGAAACATTGGGCTTGAGTCCTACTTCTTCCACCCGCCCTGGCTCTGTGACCAGGGGTCAGGAATTTAACCCTCTTTTGCTTAGGTGCCTCATCTGTAAAATGAGGATAACCAGGTTCACCCTGCCTACCTTACAGGGTTATTTGTAAGGATCAAATGAGGTCATGCTTGTTAGGACACTGTCAGTTGCGAGGTGTTGCCTAAATGCAAGGTATTCTGTTATTAGCGTGTGGTATTTGGCCAGTTTGTGCTTGACAAGGAGGAGGAGCCAAGTCGATGATAGTTTTGGTCTGCCTCTGCCTGCAGCACCTCAGCCTGACTGCATCCTCCTTCAGTTTCTGAGTGCCAATCTATCAGGAGAGAGCCTGGCAGGGCGGAAAGAACTTGTATTAAAACCAGATGATGCCTCACTCATCAGCTGCGTAATTCAGGTCAAGTTTCGTAGCCTGTGTGAGCCTCAGTTTCTTCATCTGTAACATGGAGATTGGATAAAGATAATTATGACATCGGTCTCAACTGTCTCTCATGTGGTTGCATAACTCTAGGGCGATACACACGAAAGTGCTAGGGAAAATCTAAGTGCGAGTGCTTATGACCTCCTCCTATGATCTGAGCCAAATGCATCCTTATTTTATGAAGTCCCTTCCCTGCTCCCCACTCCTCCCTTCCATGATCCCTGAACAACCTCCAACAGGCCTGTCCTCTCATCAATTTAAATTGGGGCACAGCCTCCACGAGCTCTCGGTATCAAGACAAGGTCAGGATTGGGCCAGAAGCTGGAGGTCAGGGGAAGACAAAATGAGGCTAAGTCTTCAAACAGAGGTGGAGTGGGCCTATGGCCTGGATTGGGCATGAGAGGTTCTGGGAGGCTCAAGGCGAGACCCCAAATCCACGAAGAGCAAGGGCAGATGGTGAAGAGAGTCAGCGGAGCACATATGACATCAGAGCCGCCGGCATCAGTGAACAGGTTGGCCTCAGAGCACCAGCCCTTGTCAGTTCCCCAGACCCTGCCTCAGGCTTTGAATGGGGACACAATTCAACCCATAACTGTCCTTGCTTCTCTAGGGATGATTCGAACCAACGTGGCTGGGTGAAGACGGGGAACGAGGTAGGAGAAAAAACAAAGCACTGGAGTAGCATGGAATCTGCTTTCGCTCAGTTAGCAACCAGAGAGCAGTGATACCCTGTGGACTATTTCCTTCTATTCTGCTGATAGAGGGGAAAGGGGCTTTCAATACTCTCTTCAGAGCTTACAACAATCCTGGCGTGGAGTAGATGCTCCATAAATATTTGCTGAATCAGTAATGAATGAGAGAAATTCAGCCCATATGAGCAGCTAGTTAGAGTTTATATTCTGGTGCCAAGACTTTGTCCTGCCTGGAGAAAGGACATACTAAATGGTTATTGAATTTAGCATCAGTTTCTCCCATATAGTACATGTGGCCTTATTATTAACAGCTGGGCCTTACGGGAGTGGAATGAAGAGCTTCAGGGGGTGGGGCTCAGAGGGCTGGGCTCTTCCTTTGCCCCTCGTCCCTTGCTATTCCTCGGTGATCTCAGCCCACCCCCTGTCACCTTAGAGCGCCATTCGAAAGCGAATCTTGAGACCTGAACTGAGCTTTATACGTCTAACCTGTCCCAGAATCCTTTCCCTTACCAGAGTTTATTGATCCTGCATCTCACCCATTTATCAGCATTATAGAGTTGGAAGCGCCTCCGTGGTCATCAAGCTCTACCTCTTAATTCATAAATGAGGGACTGAGGGGAGAGGGGAAGAGATTTCACTAAAGCTGCACAGCCAGGACCCCTGACTCCTGATCTATGCCTCCACCTTTATCCTGAACCCTCGCTTCTGTTGTCTATTAGGAAATCACTTGCCAGATAGAGGAATTCCTCTGAATGTGTTTGCTAGACAGGAGAATGCTATCCTCTAGTTCAAATGTTCAAGTGTTCCCAGAGTATGAGGCCAACAGTGGGGATCTGAGGCATTTGGCTGGTGGCCAAGAGGCACTGGGTCAGGCTCCTCACACTCTCAGCCTATGAGCCCTGCCACCTGGCTGGCTGTTTGAGTCACCTACAGGGAAAGCTGAATTTCCATCCCAGGCTCCCTTACATCAACACTCCCACCATCCAGAGACAAGAGAGTCCTTGTGGAAAGTCAGACTGTGGCACAATCTTGACCCCGTGCTGGGCTGCCCTTTCTTGTTTCCCAGTCCTTCCTTGCCCCTGGCAAGTTTCACTGGGGCAGAACAATGGCTTCAGTCTACAGCGAGGTGAGCTCATTGCATTTTGCAGGTGCTCCGTTTGTACAATGGCCAAAGGAAGGCTCAGATGTGGCCCTAACAGTCACACTTAAAGCTCTTTACAGTGTACAGTGTCTTGAGACTCTGGGGAGAGCCCTGGGAGCTCCAGGGGAGCCCTGACAGCCACCTTATGCTTCCAACCAGCCAGCCCCACCATTGACACTGTCGAGGTGGCCTCCCATTGTCTATTGCATGCCAGCTTTACCTGCAGTGGTGCCTTCCTGAAAGGCTCAGCATGTATTTGTAAAACCTGAACTATTAAGTAGCTGAGTTTAATAAGTAAAAACCAACCAATGAAGCAAAGTGGAAGGGGGAGGGTGAATGTTCCCCATTAGGGTTACCAGACTTAACAAATAAAAAATTCAGTTAAATTTGAATTTCAGATTGTGAAAAATGTTGTCTGCCATTTCAGTAAACAAAGGATGTTGCAACCATCAAGACACTACAGATGCCCCTTATGGTGAACCCTCAGGGAACTCAGGTGGGAGAGAAGAGGATCCTGGCTGGAGATAACTAAGGTGAACATCAAAGGCATGATTTCAATGAACCCAGACTCTTGCATCTTTTCATACATAGGAAAGCGCTAAGTTCCTTAACTTGAGATACCTGGTTTTCTTTAATTCACAGTAATCTTTTGATGTTCCGACTGCCTGGTCTTTGTTGCAACAACTCCTAGATATCCTGGTTCCTCCCTTACCTCTTCGGAGGAGCTTCTCAGCGTTATATGAGATAGCTCTGAGAGGCTGCCTCCCAGGCTTGAAGTCCTCAGAAAGTCCGCTGAATAAAATAACATTCTCAACTTTTCTGTTGTGCATTTCTTTCAGTCGACAAGATAAGCAATGACTAATTTTTTTTAAAAGTATAAGTATATCCTGTTCAATATTTGGGAAATATACTAAAAATTATTTATTGTGCATCTCTCTCTGAAATTCAAATTTATCCAAGTGCCCCGTATTTTAGCTGATAACCCCAGTTGCTATGGAATTCCATGGTCCGGATATCCTACGAAACACACCTTGACTCTTGACTGTTGGAATGAAGTCTGGGACTCTTGCCGTCTTGACTTTGGCAGCTCTGCCAAATCATTACCGTTTGCGAGTGCTGCACAGGGGTTTCGGGGAGTTCCGCTGGAGGGCTCCTGCATGGCCCCAGCTGCTGGGAATTCCCTATAATGGGAGATGCACAGCCGGTTCCCAGAAAGTGCAAACGTAACTCAAGTGAGTCAGCACATTTTCACATCGGCAGTCTAGGTACATACACAGAGCTTTCTTATAACCCTCTCCTTTGCTCAACATTCCTGAATAGGATCACCCACGCGTTACCACCTCTGCTTACGGTGAGGAAACACTCAAGTCATATTGACCGAGTCAGCGCCTGGTAGACAGACTTGAGAATCATCCTGGCTGACAGGCTCTAAGACCCATAACACCTTTCCGTTTTTATTGGAACATATTGCTTTATTAGTCCAATCGGATATGTTTTTTTCAAAAACTTTTGCATTATGTTTTTTTCTAACTATAAAAGTAATATTTGATTATTACAGCAAACTTAGAAAACACAGATAAAAAAGAAAGAGTGATCAGCAAAGGAAGCAATTCCACAATGCAAAATAACTATTGTTGACAGGTAGGCACATGGCCTTCCACACTGTACCCTCTTCATGTATATTAATATATTATGTCATAGTCAGCTTGGGCTACTAAAACAAAATACCATAGACTGGGTGGCTTAAACAACAGGCGTTTTTTTCTCACAGTTCTGGAGGCTGGAGAGTCCAAGATCAAGGCGCTGGGCAGATTCGGTTTTTGATGGGGACCTTCTTACCATCTTGTAGATAGCCACCTTATCCCTGTGTCTTCACGGTGGAGAGAGGAAGCTCTGGTATCTCTTCCTCTTGGGGCTCCACCCTCATGACTTCACCTAAACCTAATTACCTCTCAAAAGCCCCACCTCCTAATACCATCATGTTATGCACTAGGACATTAACATATGATTGGGGGGTACACACATATTCAGTCCAGAATCTGTTCTTAGTTTTAAATAAAAAGGGCCAAATCCTTTTCTGCACATGCATCCATATATGAGTGACATAAACATGTGAATAGTTATATATGTGAAGATATCATATGTATATATGCTCAAACATATCTATATATATATGAACTTCAATGACTTTGAAATTAGGTGGTTCATTTTTGGCATTAACCAAGACTGAAAACTAAGTACAGAAAGAGGGTGAAAAGTACCAAATAAACTCCCGATAAAGTACAAAGAGTGTGGGCTTCCCTGGTGGCGCAGTGGTTGAGAGTCCGCCTGCCAATGCAGGGGACACGGGTTCGAGCCCTGGTCTGGGAAGATCCCACATGCCACGGAGCAACTAGGCCCGTGAGCCACAACTACTGAGCCTGCGCGTCTGGAGCGTGTGCTCCGCAACAAGAGAGGCCACGATAGTGAGAGGCCCGTGCACCGCGATGAAGAGTGGCCTCCGCTTGCCACAACTAGAGAAAGCCCTCACACAGAAACGAAGACCCAACACAGCCAAAAATAAATAAATAAATAAACTTTAAAAAGAAATAACAAATGTTCAAGTACAAATGGTGTCTTTAAAAGTAAAAAAAAAAATCTGTGTTAAAAAAAAGTACAAAGAGTGGGCAGTGAAGGACACAGGGAAATTTTCTACCACCATGAAGGGTGAAACTGTCCTCCATAATGAACTATTCCTAGTCAAGAATGAGTGTTTGAGAAAAAAAAAAAAAGAGGAGTGTTTGGTGAGTGGGGAGGTATAGCTAAAAAAGGTCTATCCCTAATGCTTTTCCTCTGAAATATTGACTTACGCTAAATACTATTACCCAACAACTGGCTTCCCCTTTGGACATAGGGACTGGTGAAACATAAACCAGAGTTGATGTTACTGTGAATTCAGTAGCACTTAGGACTCAGTAACATGTTCTGTAATCAATGTGTTTGTAGATAACTCATGCTTATATAGAATCTCTGAACGACTTCTTGTTTTAGAGTTTGGACGACATTCTTCATTTGCGGAGGTCAATACTACGAAACTGAGAACCTCTTTATCTTATACGGCAGCTAAAATGGTTTATTTTTGCAGACAGTTGTCAAACATGGCGACTTAGGACACAGTCTGATGATGGCCTGGGGCCAGAGTCAGAGGCCTTTGCAGAGAGAAGTGTTCCTGTGGATTCAGGCGAGGAGTGACCCATAACCAACATTCAGTCACTGGCCTTGCTGTAGGCTCTGTCGCATGAAATAGTGGTTTATCATGTTTTCCCATAATAGGATGTGGTAGCTCTCAGAGAAACTTCTTTCTCCCGCAAGACACACCTCCAAACACCCAGCTCCCCATGTAAATGCAGCTACTCTGAACTTTGCAACCTGTTCTCCTGCGTAGCTGCAGATCCTGTGAAAAATAACAGAAGAGATCCTGGGGCTGAAGATGATTCACTGGCTCATTCGAAGAGACCATCTGACCCTCTGGGTCTCCACTGGATATCCTTTCTTAGTAGGAAACATGGGCATAAGCCACTCAAGTAATATATGGCTGTGAAAATCTAGATCAGTGTTAGCATCATTATATTTGGTTCATTCTAGCTGTATGCATATATATAAACACTGCATGCACAGTGTTGTCTGTCTTGAGAACAAAGCTTTTTATAAAAGGGTGGTATCTGTATTTCTGGTATCTTGCTGGGCAAACTCAGAGACTTAAGTGCACATTAAATAGAATGAGAACCTACAACAGAAGAATCTGTCAAAATAGGTTAGCATCTCATACCATTGTGATCTAACATGGTTTGTTCAATGTTAGTCTTGCTTGGGAAGGAAAATATTGGAAAGCTTTGTTTAAATCTACCAAACAAGAAAACCAAACCAATACAAAGCAAAACCCCAGCTGGCCAATTCCTTGTACTACTCATTCTTTTTGTAAGAAACGTTTGTCTGGGATATCATTTATGATCATTTCTAAGGCAGAAGTAGTGTCAAGTTCCCAAGGAGAAAAAATACATGGAGAGGTCTAAGAGTAGATTCCTAAACAATGGAAGGAAAACCACACTGGTAACCTCGACAGCAGTAACTACTTTGGGCCATGATTTGGACCAGTTGTCACGAGCACTGACAAATTGCATGGAATAGTAAAATGCATCCAAAGCCCAATATGAAATAAGAATTCACAATGCTGGGTGGCCAGAGGAAACACATCAATAAGGCTAATTACTTGGTCTGCGATGTCCTGGGCTATTCTAGACGTGTGACTGCCACCTACTGGCGAACATTATCTTTACTTAGAGGGTCCAGGAATTCTGCAGCCAACCATGTCCATGGTTGAGGACAACAGCGTTGTGCTCTGCTAATGCTGACCTCAGTACAAACTCTTTTTCCCATTCTCTTTTATTGTACCTCCCCTTAGTTCTGTTTTTAAAGTAATGCAAAGTCACTCATTTATCTTCTCTAACACCATTTTTCTTCACGTCTCCATGCCACTAGTTCAAGAGAGCCTGAGCTTGGCAAAACCCCTCCTTATCCCAGATACTTTTCCTCTATCCCTTTCTATTTCTTGGGGGATGCAAGAGTTCCTTAAGAGAGAAGCCCTTGAAAGACAGCTTGGTAAGAGCAGCTGAAACGCTGAGAACAGTGGCACATCCATTACTAAATTAAGAAATTAATTTCTACTATTACAATGATTTCCAAGGTTCAAAAATAATAATGCTGATAATAGCAGTTGTTTGTGGTGAAAATATATGGGGAAAAAACCTCATACTTTAAAAAATGTTTTTACTTAAGGATGGGTATGTGTATATCCTTATGCTACGGGGGAAAACAAATAAGTCAACATACAGTTGCATTGATACAAAGTAAATATAAGGACACAAAATGACAAGGCAGTGGTGAGGAGAGGTGGCGTATATTGAAGAAAAGCTTATCAAAGATTTTGAGGGCTTCCCTGGTGGCGCAGTGGTTGAGAGTCCGCCTGCCGATGCAGGGGACACGGGTTTGTACCCCGGTCCGAGAGGATCCCACATGCCGCGGAGAGGCTGGGCCCGTGAGCCTGCGCGTCCGGAGCCTGTGCTCCGTAACGGGAGAGGCCATGGTGGTGAGAGGCCTGCGTACTGATTTTGAAAGATTGTACCAATGTCCACTACTTCCAGCAAATTATGTGACTTTCTTTGACTCTCATCAGCATTGAACATTAATAGATTTTTCTAGTCTTGATATGTGAAAATGGCAACTGATTAAGTAGAATTTATTCCACTACTATTAAAGTTAAACATTTTTATATGTTTATTTTCCATATGTAATTTATCTTACATATGTAAATTGTTCACATCCTTTTCCCATTTATCAACTAGTTTAAAAGTTTTCTTTCTTATAGATGCATGCAGACTGCTATTAGAAGAAGGATATTCATCCTTCATATTCCATACCTGAGCAAGTATTGTTCTAGGAATCCTACTTATTTAATTTTGTTTGTGAATTTTTTTGGCCACACCGCAGGGCCTGTGGGATCTTAATTCCCCGACCAGGGATCGAACCCGTGCCCCCTGCAGTGGAAGCACGGAGTCTTAACCACTGCACTGCCAGGGAAGTCCAGTTTGTGATATTTTTTTTTTTTTGTGTGTGATATTTTTGATGTGTAGAAATTCTATACTTTTGTATGGTCAAAATTTACCCTTTCAGATTTCTTTCATTGTTATATAATTTAGAACAAATATTCACTCATATCTTATTTGTGGATGTGTGTGGCTTGCTTTTTAAATATGTAACTCTTTAATCAATCTCTGATTTATTATGACATATGGTAATGGTAAAGATCTAACTAATTTTTTAAAAAATAGCTATTCAGTTGTCCTAATAACATTACAAAAATATTTAGGTCCCTGTATACATTAGGGTTGTTTTCTGTTTTGCAGAAACAGAATGTTTTGATTACTGACTTATTTGCCTATTCCTTGTCTCAATATCGCATTTATTGTGCACCTAGTATGTCTTAGGCACTGTGCTGGGTGCTGGGAAATTAAATGATGAGCAAAACAGACAATGTGCTGCACTTGGGGAGGTCATAATGTAAGAGACACAGTAGACATTCATCTAGTAATGATTCCAATATATAATACATGATTGTGATATAAAAGGAGCTGTGAGAACATAATCTGATCTTTTTCTTTTTTGGGGGGGGATGATTCCTAAGGAAATAATCATAAATAAAAACATTAGAAATGCTTTTTTTAACATCTTTATTGGAGTATAATTGCTTTACAATGGTGTGTTAGTTTCTGCCGTATAACAAAGTGAATCAGCTATACACATATATATATCTGCATATCTCCTCCCTCTTGTGTTTCCCTCCCACTCTCCCTATCCCACCCCTCCAGGTGGTCACAGAGCACCGAGCTGATCTCCCTGTGCTATGAGGCCGCTTCCCACTAGCTATCTATTTTACATTTGGTAGTGTATATATGTCCATGCCACTCTCTCACTTCGTCCCAGCTTACCCTTCCCCCTCCCTGTGTCCTCAAGTCCATTCTCTATGTCTGCATCTTTATTCCCACCCTGCCCCTAGGTTCTTCAGAACCTTTTTTTTTTTTTAGATTCCATATATATGTGTTAGCATACGGTATTTGTTTTTCTCTTTCTGACTTACTACACTCTGTATGACAGACTCTATGTCCATCCACCTCACTACAAATAACCCAGTTTTGTTTCTGTTTATGTCTGAGTAATATTCCATTGTATATATGTGCCACATCTTCTTTATCCATTCATCTGTTGATGGACACTTAGGTTGCTTCCATGTCCTGGCGATTGTAAATAGTGCTGCAATGAACATTGTGGTACATGCTTCTTTTTGAATTTTAGTTTTCTCAGGGTATATGCCCAGTAGTGGGATTGCTGGGTCGTATGGTAGCTCTATTTTTAGTTTTTTAAGGAACCTCCATGCTGTTCTCCATAGTGGCTGTATCAATGTACATTCCCACCAACAGTGCAGGAGGGTTCCCTTTTCTCCACACCCTCTCCAGCATTTGTTTGTAGATTTTTTGATGATGGCCATTCTGACTGGTGTGAGGTGATACCTCATTGTAGTTTTGATTTGCATAGAAATGCTTTTTGAATTAAGATGTTCATCAAAAAGTTGTTTGTAACAGAAAAAAATTAGAATAGATTTAGAATATCTAACTGTAGAGTATTGAAAAAACAATTAAAAAGTTAAATTATGATTCTGTTGTAAAAGGCAAATGCTTGGTAAATTGAATAAGCAACAAGGGTCTGTTGTACAGCAGAGGGAATACAGTCAATATTTTATAATAACTTTAAATGGAGTAAAATGTATAAAGATTTTGAATCACTATGTTGTGATTCAACATAGTTGAATTCAACACTTGAAACTAATATTGTAAATCAGTTATATTTCAATTTTTAAAAATGTTTGATAAAGTGGAAAATGTTAGAAACAACAGAGTACGTGCAGTTTACAGTCTGTATGCGAAACAAACATACCTCTACTTAGAAAAATATCTGAGTACAATGTATGGAGATATTAGAATGGCTTTGTTGGGGCGAGGAGATTTTGGGTGGCATTTCCCTTTGCTTTTGTCTATTTGCTAAATTTTCTTTACTATTTCTTTTAAATAAATATGTTCTCCTCCTGCTTACTTCTAGACCAGTTCATGAAGATAAAAAAATAAACGTACTGCTATCAGGTTCTTAATTAAAGGCAATTTGCAATGGAGGAGAACTTTTTAAAAGTATGTAGAAATTATGTATATATTATGTATAAATATTCATGAATCTATAGAACTGAATGGAGCCTAAATATTGTGCGACCCTAACAATCACCAAATGCAGATATGAATTTGCATTTCAAAACCCCCCAAATGCTAGAACGGTACGGAAGTGGGCAGAGATGTTCTGGAATAATTTTCAGGAAGATCAACGATGAAAAAGGACATTTTAGAAATTCAGTCATCCCAGTAGATCTATATCTCTGTCGTCAACTTTATTATTGAGTCCCCACTGGGCACAAGGACTTATATCCTCTGGAAATTGCCCAGCCTGGCAACACTGGTGCTGAATCCCTCTTCATGGTGTGTCCTGTGTGCACCCCTGCAGTCCAGGCACACGTGAGAGGGGCTGCATAAACATGGGAAGTTGGAATTGCAGAGGTTAGAAGACACGCACAAATTCAGGACCTAAAGTGTTAATACGTTTTAATAGTGATCCAAGTGGCCCCTGTCTGCTCCTCTCTGTGTGCATTTTTTTTTAAGTTTCAAGATTTTATAAAATCTCAGAAAAGCTGCTTTGGGTCTTGCAAGTCCCTTCCTAAAGGTGAAAGATCACCTGTCCCACCCATGGGAAAAATATATTCACGCACATGAAGAAGACAGATGGCATCATTTTGCCCGGGACCCTTATGAGGACCAAAAAAACTTCCAAATAATTCCTGGTTGAAGAAGCTAGATAGTGTCTTTATCAACAAGCCTGGAAGAACCATGCTTTGAGCCGAGCTACCCAGGTTTCAGTGCTGGATTGGCTACTGTATCAGTTAATGTCCTAGCAGGATATTGCTGGTACATTCAGTCTAGGTACTTCAAGGAAAGTTTGATAAAAGGACAACAGAGCAGTGTGATGGGTCACTTTGCCAGCCCGAAGGCTGAAGGGAGGAGAAGAGGAGGCAGTCACAGAGAGAGAGATGGAGAGAGATGGACACGGCAAGAGGGAGAGGGAGAGCGAGAGGGAAAAACAGCACAAGAAGTGTGTGGAGGACGGATGCAGCCAGCTCTCTTTCTGATATCCTGGCACTGTTTCCCATTGTTGGAACCCACCTATGCAGCCAGAGGGCCAGGGGGCCTGTTGGGGCAGAGCCAGAGGTCTTCTCTTGGGGCACAGAGGAAGGTGGAGGAAGAGGGGTCTGTTGGACAAACTGAAGATAAGCAGATCAACTGCTTTTCGGAGATAAAGAAAAGTAAGGTGGGCTCTGTCTTCTGGGAAGTAATGACTGCTAAAGCATGACTTTTATTTATTTATTTATTTTTCTTTTTAATTTTTTAAAACATCTTTATTGGAGTATAACTGCTTTACAATGGTGCGTTAGTTTCTGCTATATAACAAAGTGAATCAGCTATACATATACATATATCCCTATATTTCTTCCCTCTTGCATCTCCCTCCCTCCCACACTCCCTATCATACCCCTCTAGGTGGTCACAAAGCACCGAGCTGATCTCCCTGTGCTGTGCGGCTGCTTCCCACTAGCTATCTATTTTACGTTTGGTAGTGTATATATGTCCGTGCCACTCTCTCACTTCATCCCAGCTTACCCTTCCCCTTCCCCATATCCTCAAGTCCATTCTCTAGTAGGTCTGTGTCTTTATTCCTGTCTTACCCCTAGGTTCTTCATGACCATTTTTTTTTTCTTTTTAGATTATATATATATGTGTTAGCATACGGTATTTGTTTTTCTTTTTCTGACTTACTTCACTCTGTATGACGGACTCTAGGTCCATCCACCTCACTACAAATAACTCAGTTTCGTTTCTTTTTACGGCTGAGTAATATTCCATTGTATATATATGTGCCACCTCTTCTTTATCCATTCATCTGTCGATGGACACTTAGGTTGTAAAGCATGACTTTTAAAAACTGGAAACAGGGGAAAAGATTCTCCTTAAATGTGGAAATTAAAGTGAAAATTGTGTTTGTCTATAGAGTCTGCATTTTTCTGCAGACACACACATGACACACTTACAGGTAGTCTATATACCGGTTCTGCCTAGAGAATTACAGGGAACAGTGATTGATACCCTCAGGAAACAGGCTATGATACAATAAGTGGCTACACCTAGGCCTACTTCCTGCCCCTAAGATGATTTCATAATAACCCAAGAACTTCTGGAAAACACAAAGGACAATTTGAAATTTAACTGTTTATCATCAGCTGCCTGGGAAAATATGCCCCCCAAAGTGCAACCCCCAATATATCTGAACCTGTTCTCCAATTCAGCATCACCCAGGGAATCTATGGGATCCTTGTAAACGCACTCAGTCCAGACACCTTAAGACGCCAATCATACCTTACCAGGCATCTGCATACCAGCCATATATAATCCGTAAGACCATCTTGCATGTATTTAGCTCTTTACAGTCTCCAAAGAGGTTTGAGAGCACACTGGTACCCAATCATATTCCTTCGCTCTTTTAGGAGGCAGGGACACGGTTGTCTAATTTGTTTCTCTAACCCATTGTTCAGTACACACAAAGTGCCCAGCTGACAGCTGAGTAAATGTTTGCTAGGTTGAATTGACCTAAAAAACTCTGACAGACAGAGGAAAGCTGATGAGTTGAGCATGCAGAGCCTTGGTTTCTTCTTTGTGATGAAGTAACTTTAAAAAGAGGAATGGAGACTTCTAGTTTTGCGAGCCAGACCCACAAAGGAAAAGTCTGCAAGAACTAACCTCTGATTCTATGGAGCACAAAATAGTGAGCTCAGGGAGAAGGATTGGCCTTGGGGTGGGCGTAGTGACTATAAGGGTGACAGTGGGGGGCTTTGAGGTTCTTCTCATGTTCTTTTCTTGTAATGGGTGCTGATTATATGGGTGCCGTTCAGTTTGTGAAAATTCACAGAGTCATACATTTAAGCGTACTTTTCTGTAAATGTATTTGATGTCAAAGAAGTTTACATAATAGCAATCCTTTACAGGCAATCTAACTTCAAATGATAGAACCTCCGAATAACCTGAAGTTGTGTTTACCCTTGAACATTAGTTAATTAATTGAGAGCCTGGGATTCAGATCAGGTGGCTTGGGTTGGAATTCTGGCCCTGCCACTCCCTAATGGGAGATCTCGGCTATGTTACATAACATCTCTAAGATTCTGTTTTCTCATTCGTAGAGTAGGCAGATAATGATACCAACATAACTGAGGTGTCAAGAACACAGTCATCGGGCTTCCCTGGTGGCGCAGTGGTTGAGGGTCCGCCTGCCGATGCAGAGGACACGGGTTTGTGCCCCGGTCCGGGAAGATCCCACATGCCGCGGAGCGGCTGGGCCCGTGAGCCCATGGCTGTTGAGCCTGCGCGTCCGAAGCCTGTGCTCCGCAACGGGAGAGGCCACGGCAGTGAGAGGCCCGCGTACCAAAAAAAAAAAAAGTTTAAAAAAAAAGAACACAGTCATCTCTCAACAAATGGTTGCTAGTCCTCTCAGAGTTGCTATAACATCTCAGTTTGCATACAAATCTCAGTTGCTGAATTTAGATGTGCAAGAACTTCAACTTTCTGCTTCTATACCTGGCCTTATTATTATTATTATTTTTAATTCTTATTCCTTTGGGCAGCAGAAACAATCTCTGTCATTTCAGTTTTCCTGCCCTCACCCTGGGATTATGTCTGGGATTAAGGTGACATCTATATTTCGCCACACTGTATCTGCTCAGCTGTTCTCACTCCCGCCTGATATGGGGTGGTGTCCACACAGATTCTGTGCGGCTCTTTCGAGTTCTCTTAGCTACTCCTGTGCTCCTCCGGGGAACATGGGGTTATTGTACTGCACCTGTTCCTTGCCAAGGTGATAGTGCCATGTGAGGCTCTCTCAGGCTGTCAGTCTAGGTATGTGCACATTTTCTACTCTTGACCCACCAGCACCATATCTAAGAAAGTGGTTTGTCTTCCCCCCAGCCCTGCCCCTGCCTATCCTGCCTCAGCCGATAGAAGGAGCAGGTCACAGTGACGCTTGTGTTAGCAGAATGGCTAGGCTGGTGTAACACAGGGTCTGAAAACCAAGAGAAGTTTATTTCTCTCTCTCCCACGTAATGATCTGGGCTGTAAGGGCTGTTGGGCAACCTGCTTCGTGACATCATTCAGGGAACGAGGCTCTTTCCATCTGATTATTCTATCACCCCTTAAAGTATGTATTTCTTCCTCTCCATGGTCAAAGTCAGACTCAGCCGTATTCACGTTCCACATCACAGGTGGGAGAAGAAGTTCAAGCGAGTCACCCCTTTTAAGCAGGCGAGGCAGAAGTTACTCAGAACGTTTCCCCTCACAATCTTTTGATGAGAGCTTATCTCACAACCACCCCACAGGCTTGTCCAAGCCTTTCTTCCGACTATGCTCTGTATATTTCTGGTAGATATAGCACCTTCATCATTCCCAGTGGTGTTTATTTTCCCTTTTCCATTACTGGGTGTCCGTGGAGAACTTGGCCTGCTCCTTAATTGGCTTTGACAGTGAAAAGATAATGGAAGCTATGGAAGTAGAATCAACAAGGCTTGACAACCAATTATAAAGAGTTGGTGACTATTTTAGATTCCACGCATAAGTGAGTTCGTGTTTGTCTCCTGTGTCTGCCTTACTTCACTCAGCACACACCAGCCCCAGGTTTAGCCATGTTGTTGAGATGGCAGGATTTCCTTCTTTTTAAGGGCTGAATATCATTTTATTGTATATATGCATTATATCTTCTTTAACCATTCATCTCTTGATGGACATTTAGGTTGTTTTCGTATTTTGTTTATTGTGAATAATGCTGTAATGAACTAAAATAGTCAAACTCATAGAAGCAGGGGGTAGTGGGAGGAGGAAATGGGGAGATGTTGGTCAAAGGGTACGAAGTTTCTGTTATGCAAGATGAATAAGTGCTGGACATACTAATGTACAGCAATGTGACTATCGTTAACAATATTGTATTGTATACTTTAAACTGGCTAAGAGGATGGCTCTTAAGTTTCTCATCACACAGGCACACACACAAAAGAAGGAAAATGGTGACTATGTGGGGTGACGGGTCTGTTAATTAACTTGATTGTGGTGATTGTATGTATATCAAGTTGTACATCTTAATTATATATAATTTTTATGTATCAGTTATATATCAATAAATCCAGAAAAGTGGTTGGTAAGACAGAAGGAGGAATTGAAGTTTTGTTGTTGTTTTTGTTTTTAATGTTGAGCCTGGAGTGACATGAGCTGATATGGGAAATACCAGAAGAGGAACAGATTTAATGAGAATTAAAAAAAATAATAATCAAAATAATGACAATAACGATGTCTGGCATACATTATGTCCTGAGAATTTTGAATTTCTTACTCCATTCAATCTTCAAAACCCACTTACTTATTTACAGCCCTCCCTCAGTATCTGTGAACCCTCGTGGATACCAAAATCTGTGGATGCACAAGTCCCTCGCAGTTGGCCCTCTGTACCCATGAGTTCCACATCCGAGGATACAAAGGGCCAACTGTACGCGTTTTCCTAATTTAAGGATGAGGAGCCTGGGGGCACAGTGAGTTAACACAAATTGCCCAAGGTCGTGTGGCTTGAAGCAGCAGCACAGAAAGTGCATCTTGGCCCTGGAAATCCAGAGCCTCTGCATGTAATCCCTGTGCTATACTGTAACCCCTTCTATACTGAGAAGAATCTGATTTTAGAATTAGGGATGACTTATGTCTGGGAAGCTGGGAAAATTCAATGCCTAGGAGAGATGATGGCTGAGGGTGTCTCAACAATCGAGGGCTGGAATCATCTGGAAGCATCTATTCATCTTTCTTTCATTGGTGTTGACTGCTTGCTGGGACCTAAGCTGGACTGTCAACCGGTGCACCAACTGGTCTTTGCATGTGGACTGGGCTTTCTCACAGCATGGCTACCTTAGAGGATGTGGAGGTTTTTTATAGCAGCTAATGGAGAAAGTGTTTTATGTAACTTTGGCCTAACCAGCGAGCTACATGGAAGCTGCATCACTTTTCTGAAAGGTATGGTACTATTAAAATAGGTCCACAAATATTTTGATACTCCTTCCTTCAAAGAGTGGCACCTAGGCTGCTGCTGCCGTGACTCGGACTGCAGACCAGCACCCCCGGGCTGACAACTCCGCCGCTATGAAGACGTGAAGGAGTACAGCAACAGAGAGGAATTCGCAGAGGGATCCAAGATCAATGAGGCCAAGCATCAGCGGGATGACGCTAAAATGGTTATTAGAGGCTTGAGCTGGGATACAAGCAAGAAAGATCTGACTGAATATCTGTCTCGATTTGGAGAAGTTGTAGACTGCACAATTAAAACAGATCCAGTCGCTGAAAGATCAAGAGGATTTGGATTTGTGCTTTTCAAAGATGGTGATAGTGTTGCTAAGGCCCTGGAACTGAAAGAACACAAGCTGGATGGCAAATTCATAGATGTTAAAAGAATCAAAGCTTTAAAAGGGAAGGAACCCTCCAAAAAGGTTTTAGTAGGTGGATTGAGCCCAGATACTTTGGAAAAACAAATTAAAGAATATTTGAGGGCTTCCCTGGTGGCGCAGTGGCAGAGAATCTGCCTGCCAATGCAGGGGACACGGGTTCGAGCCCTGGTCTGGGAGGATCCCACATGCCACGGAGCAACTGGGCCCGTGAGCCACAACTACTGAGCCTGCGCGTCTGAAGCCTGTGCTCCGCAACAAGAGAGGACGCAATAGTGAGAGGCCCTGCGCACTGCAATGAAGAGTGGCCCCCGCTTGCCACAACTAGAGAAAGCCCTCGCACAGAAACGAAGACCCAACACAGCCATAAATAAATAAATAAATTTATTTTTTAAAAAAAGAAGAATATTTTGGAGCCTTTGGAGAGATTGAAAATGTTGAACTTCCACAGATACAAAAATAAATGAAAGAAGAGGATTTTGTTTTATTACATATACAGCTGAAGAGCCAGTAAAGAAATTGTTAGAAAGCAGGTATCATCAACCTGGTTCTGGGAACTGTGAAATCAAAGTGGCACAACCCAAGACATAGGCAGCAACAGAAGCAACCAAAAGGAGGATGAGGTGCTGCAGCTGGTGGACGACGTGGTACTAGGGGTCGTGGCCGAGGCCGACAGAGCACTTGTGGCAAGGCATCCCGAGGGGGCGGCAATCACCAAAATAATTACCAGCCATACTAAAGGGGGATGTTGGAGAAAACAGGCAGAGATTGCTGAAGTAACCCATCCTGCAGGACGACATTGAAGATTGGTCTTCTGTTGATCTAAGATGATTATTTTGTAAAAGACTTTCTAGTGTACAAGACAAAACTGTGTCCAGCTGTGTATGGCCACCAATTAGTTTTCTTTGTTTTTACTTTGTCTTTTGCTATCTGTGTTATGACTCGATGGGGATTTGTGTTTATACAAATTTTGTTTGTACGATTTCATGTTAAACCCCAAATAAAGGCTTCCTTGTGTGATTGTTTTTCTGCGTCAGGTACTAAAGAACTCTGTACAAGTGTAATTTCAAATAAGCAATAATTAAGGCACAGTTTGTTTTGTAGGGAGTGTTGATCCAGAGGGAGAAATTGTGGTGCTTTATGAATAGCCAGCTACAGTGTCTACCCTGTTCCCCTTTTTTGTTAGGTGTATTCTATGCTTTAAGGCTTCATTTCCCTGTTAACTGAGGCTTCCATCATACCTTTAAGTAATGTTGTTTCCTCTCTGTATATCTGGAGACTTTGTCATGAAAGTTTCTGTGGTATAGTTACAGTGTTGTGATTAGTGGAAGCTTTCTAGCAGACCATAAGCCTTCTGGTTATATTTTGAAAAGT